>NC_068987.1:102446802-102452536 GCF_001194135.2 Octopus bimaculoides
CAGCCCAAGGCTATAGTAGAAGACACTTGCTCAAGGTGCCACGCAGTGGAACTGAACCCGGAACCATGTGGTTCGTAAACAATCTACTTACCACACAACCACTCCTAAGTATATATGTATGTATATGTGCCATCACTTGACAACAGATGTTGGTGTGTTTCTGACCCGTAACCTAGCGGTTCGGCAAAAGAGACAGATAGAATAAGTGCTAGGCTTACAAAGAATAACTCCAGGAGTCGATTTCTAAAAGGCGTTGTTCCAGCACGGCTTGCTACTTCTTCTGTTTCTATCATTAAACCGAACTAAACTTATATCGACAATTTCAATGTTACATACACATGATGTTAGCTGTAATCATGGTAGTATCATGGTTCGGCTATAACGATTAACAAACGCTACCGCTCTATCTAATATAAATTTATTTTCCCCCACGATTAAAAAGGGAGATGCCATACACGATAATTATTCAACATCGGTAATTAAAGCCCTGAATTCCGTTTCATGTACATACGTACACGCGCGCACGCACACACATAACCGCACGCGCACGCACACATACGAACATAAACATACACACATACACACAGACAACCACAGAAGCAAACACTTACACGCGTACACACTCACATGATATTGGGAAGCCGTATGAATCTTCACTGACGGCCAATTACTGTTGTAGCACTATGAGTCAACTGTTCCATATCCACACATCTATCATGACCAGACACAACTTCAAAGAACATGCATACACACACACACCCTTTAAATATTTCTGCATTGGTATAAACATATATAAACATGTGTATATATACATATACATACACACACACACATATATATATATATATATGTGTGTGTGTGTGTGTGTGTGTGTGTGCACATATATAATAAACATATAAACATGTATATATATATGTATGTACACACATATATCCATGCATGTATGCATACATACATACACACATACATTCATACTTACATCGTTGCATACATACATACATACATACATACATACATACATACATACATACATACATAAATGCATACATACATAAATGCATACATACAAACATAGATGCACGCACAGACATTTCACTTATAAATTGCATATTACGTTACTGAAATTCTCCTATAAACATTCTCGTACAAACACACATGTATATGCAAAAATGCCTCCGCACACGTACATGACAAACGAGCGGACACACTGTTATATCCAATACTAACATAAAGAAGTGATAAAACCGACAGAAATTCTTGCATTTGTTCATTTTCTTTGGTTATTTAACATTTCACACCATTCCTCTTTTCGATTTCCCCTATCAAGCACGACGACAGGTTATTAAATCGTATATATTATGAATATACTTCTGTTAATCTTTATAAGTCCATGCGTTCTACCGAATTCCATAGATTCCTAAGTCGAGCTATGGTTGAGAATGTATGTTGGGCAATTTGTTTCTATTGAAGCCAACAACTGCAAGATGAACACCAATCTCAGTCTCAACGCCGTTATATGTTTCATTTTGTAGAATGATTTATCGATTGATGGCGCATATATCTATGATTTCTGAATGGCAATAACGAAAACATGTCATCAATTTAATGGCTGCAATCTCTGTTTATCTCTGTTTAGCTCTACGTTTTTCTTTTTCTTGTTTTTGTTTTGTTCCACATTCTTTGATCTTGACTTCTATTTCATTGCATTAGGCCGTTTTTATGTTTTTTGTTTTGTTTTCTTATATATTCATTATTATTGTTATTACTTCTTATGAATCCGAAATGTAAGTGTTATGCTTTTCCCTATCTCTTAATTGTGTTTTGCAATTGAAAATAGAACAAAAAAAAAAGCAGCTTTTTCCTGAATAAACAAAAAGAGAAACAAATGTCATAAAAAGAACAATATTTTTTTGTAATGGCGAATGTTTTGTTACTAGGGATTCCTTCGATTATAAGTATTTCTGGTGTTAGAAAGAAAAAAGGATATGAAAAGCATTCCTCGTTGTTGCAGCAACAGTTGAGAATCACTGCACAAGTCTTGAACTTGTTGAGCCAAATGTTGTCATCAAGCAACTTGAACTAGCACCGCCAAGTTTTACTGAAATCATTCCCTGTCTCCTTTATATATAATATAGTTATCCAAAGTTCATGACAGGAATACTTTGATCATATTTCCATTTTTTATTTTTTATTTTTTTTTTTTTGATTAAGTCTGACCCGGGGCTAAATGACAGCTGCAACCACTTCAATTGTTGATTGCAGAATGCTGACATACTTTTCACTGCTGCAATACTTTTCCCCGTATATATTGAGTCCCAGAAATTTCTCCTCGGCAACTTTTCAAAGGAAATAAGTATATAGTCGGTCGTATCGATTTTAGCGTTAATACTTATCATATTGATGTTATAGCCATGGCCATATTTTTACCGTTAGCATCTAACCAACGAAGAAGTGGCAGCTGTCCCTTTGAACTGCTTCGAAAAGCTACATCTTTCTCGAACCCAAAATTGTATCTCAAATGTAGGAAGGAATTATGGTTAACGTAATTTTTATTACATCATGTTTGAATTAAATGAACTGAAGGGTTATTATTGGAAATGTTTTAATCATACGCCCAAACAAATGACCATAAAGTATATCAAGTTCTGAAACGGTGCTAGACGAATTCGAGTAAAGCTTCACATAATAATTTTTAGCCACTTAGAGATTACAACGTGGTTGTGAAGTTGTGAAATATATAACCATCACATTAGGATACCTAGATACCGTTTCACATCAAAGTCACAGTTGCTTACTATTGTCGTCTTTGTTCAAGTTCTGTTCAAAATAGAAGCACTAGTTATAAGCAAACAGTTTATGAGATGTAGGGTTCATTGTTGCTAATCATGAGTATTTTAGCAATCTCGCATACTCAAATAACAATCGGTTCGCAAGAGGAATTCCATTCATTGCTTCCCTAAACGACTGGTGTATGCTATAATCTTGATAAATTCAGCAAAGTAACATCGTGAGGAGTGAGTCTTGAAACATCAAGCTAGGTTCTTCATGCAAAACATGAAAATGTTGAGTATGTTAAAAATACGTGAATGAAATTGCCGTAAAAATAAAATAGAGTATCATCAAACGAGTTGTAGGTGGCAGAGTTTCGTTGGTATTTAATATGTGGCTTCCCGCTTGTATCCATCAATATCTTACAAGTGAGGGTAAATGTATTCTGACAAGTTATTAAAAAGACAATGAAACAGTTTCATTTTACCTTGGTTGCAATCTGTTGACGGATCCACGTCGATTTACTTTTACAACCGTATTAATTATATGTAGACCTATCTCTGTATTTATTTATTACTCAAATTCTACGCAGTCAAAGTTTTCGAGTAAACACTGATAAAACTTCATCAAAAATGTGAAGAGAAAAAGTGAATGAAGACGAGTATTTTAAATGCAGACCAAATAAAAAACTAGTAAGGTACGAAATAGCGAACTAATATTTTACACTAGGCCGAAAGTTACTATAAACTACTACATGCGTAAACATGTTGATAAACCAGACTAGATATTTGTACGTGTATATATAGATATCCTTATATATTGTGTTTACAAGCCCCATATTGTCATGTACACCAAATACTGGGTATATCAGTAAGCTAAAAAGAAAATCATAAGAGACGGCAGCACAAGTGGAAGCTCCCGAAATAGTAAGAAAACAGAAGTGAGTATCAAAACATAGAGAGGTGGTGCCTATTGAGAATGGTATGAAGAAGAAAGACAACTATACGGAATCAAGTATGCGTACACATAGGTAACAGCAATGTAAGAGTAAAATCCGGCATTAGGAATTTCGTTTCGGGTATGCTTTGTATCACAAAACTTTATATGTTACATCAGGTAGGTTTCTCTCATTGTTTTTGTATGGCCTAAACTTTAAAAAAAATAATAATAAAATGAAAAGAAGTTGTATAAATATTCAGTGGGTGAAAAGTGCATTTGTTAATAAGTTGCAACTGGCAGGAATGTTAGAGAAATTGTTAAGGAAGTCTGCCAAACTACCTCGAATGTTGAAGCAAAGGTATTGTGGTAAAGAATTAAAGAAGAATTAGGAGTATGGAAAGCATTCGTTTATGTAGTAAATACAATATGAAAGGATGTAGACAACAAGTTTGTGCGACTGAAATACCGCAATTCAAATGTTATTGACTGCATTGTTTCGTATATATAGCAAATTCATTTAAATATGGCTATCACACTCTAACACGTAAAAATAAAAATGAGACGTAACCTAAATACAAGATTCCACTGTTATACACAGAAGATTTCTTGAAAGAGACTGTTGCAACGAGTTCTAATTAGCCTATGGTCTTGCCACTCGGGAAACAAATATCAACTAAATCATATTATAATTATATTCTATTGCAATTGTGAACAAGAAAATCATTGAATGAATTACATAACTTAGTACTGAACTATACTGAAATTATTGATCCAAGTAAGAGTTTCGAATACGGGATAATAGGTATCATGTAGGTGGTCAGCGAAATAGTTTGGGACAAAGATTCCATATCGTAAGGAACCAACATCAAATCCATAGCTCTTGGTGAGAGCATGAGCCCCTCCTTTCAAATTCGAACATGCCATTTAAGTTGTTGTTCAACAAAACGATTCCAGTGAAAGTACTAATAGGATAATGGTATCGATTGAAATTGAAATAAATAGGCGGAACTTCCGGAAATCACCTAACAATATAGGCTGTGTCTCAGGCATGCGCAGCAGAGCAATTATATTGCATAGGAAATATGATTCGACTTCGAAAACACAGCTTTATAGGAGCAAATATTAAGTTATCCCGCTACAACTTGTACATAAGGTTTCGCAATATTCCACTCTAATGTCTCAAATTAATTCTTTGCCATTTGGGACTTATTTACAAACACATTTTCATTCACTTCACCACTAATACCTATTTAATTATAATAATCTTTTTTTATATGAAATACGGGATTACGCCCAAAAATAGAAATAGAAATATAGTCAATGTCTAATTGATTTTTTTATTTCTTTCATCGGATACATTTTCTTCTTCAGCTTCTCTGGTACATATGCACACAAAACAAATCTAAGAGTTTATATTTTAAGAGAGAAAGAGAATAAAGGAGACATAAGGAAGATGCGAGATGCCACATAGTGTGTGAACTACGGAGAAAAGCGATAAACATTTGTGAACAAATAGAGTGTGACAGATAGGGGCAGAGAGTGGAAGGAGAATAGGCCACACAATGAATAGGAAGAAATACTGACGATGGTAAACAAGAAATATTAAGTTTGGCAAAAAGAAAGGCAAAGAAAAAGGAAAGCCTGAGGGGAAATAGAAAATAAGCAAAAAGGAGATTAAAAGACTATAAAATGAGAGGCGTGAAAAAGGGAATGTGAAGCCGAGAGTACTAGAGAATGGTAAACCCTGAGGGGGGAAAAAAACCAAGTCACTGGATCATGCCAATGTTTATCAGTTTGTACATACATCTGTATATATGTATATGTATGTGTGTGTGCGTACACGTGTATGTAAAAGTTTGTGCGCGTGTATGTGTATGCGGCTATCTTTGAATGCATCGGATATAGCTTTTCAGCATTAGTTACGCATCTCTGCGCTACAAGTTCAAATACGTGGACGTTAGGTCTGCTTTTCATCCTTTCAGGAACAGTCTTGCAAATGGAGTAGATTCTCCTGACTTTTATTTTA
>NC_068987.1:102453703-102455756 GCF_001194135.2 Octopus bimaculoides
TATATTCAATAAGACATATTCCATATATTCAATAAGACATTCAATACTTTATTTCATAGTACCATCCATTTTTATTTTATATTATATATTGTGTATTCCATATTCTATATCCCACATTGGTTTTGCAGGAATATAAATAAAACATAAAAAACAGACAGTGTTGGAGCTCTTTTTAAAAAAATTATATCTATATATATATATATATATACATATATACGACGGGCTTCTTTCAGTTTCCGTCTACCATATCCACTCACAAGGCTTTGGTCAGCGCAAGGCTATAGTAGAAGACACTTGCCAATGTGCCACGCAGTGGGACTGAACCCAGAACCATGTGGTTTGTAAGCAAACTACTTACCATACAACTACTCCATATATATATGCGTGAGAAAGGCTTTGTAACCACATGTTGTTTTCGGATTCAGTCCTACAGCGTGGAGCCTTAGCAAAACCTATGCTAATATAGCCCCAGCCTGTCTGATGACTTATGAGTGTAACTGGTAGGCGGAAAGTATGTGAAAATTCAATGTATATATGTGTTGTGTGTTCTGGTGTGTGCGTGTTTTGTCTGTGTTCGTCCTTCTACACCAATTTACAACCGGAGTTGGTTTGTTTACAACACCGTAACGAAGTCGCTGTTACGAAGTATTAATCTCTTCGTAGTGGTTCTCTGTAGCTATTGAATTTCCTGAGTATATAAGCAGTGTGACTACATGTCGCTCTGCTATTGGTCAAATTAGGAAGACACCTCTGATGAGTTTAGATTGTCATCATCTTTTCAATCGTCTTTTCAATCTGCAGAGAAATAGGTAATGTTACGACTCTGTACGGTTCCTACGTAGATGTACATACCCGTACGCACGCACGCACGCACACACACACACACACACACACACACAAGCACACACACACGCACACACGCACACTCACACACACCCACCCACACACACACACACACACACACACACACACACATATTAATCACTGACAAGGAAACAAGCTCGCTACGGTCACAGATAAAGCCAGATCATAGATGATCTCGCATTTTGATGCTTAACGCACCTTAATACTCATTCGCGTTAATTCGTCAAACTAGAAATTCTCGTACAGCACTAAGTGTTCATAATCTTAAAAGCAGAGCGTTCGGTATTATCTTATTACTGACCACTTCATAACGTTTATCCTCTTTGATTCTAATTTATCTCCTTCCCAATGACCGAGTACGCCTATTTTTTCTTAACATGTACCTCACATTTTTAGAAAAGGAATTAGCTGAAGAGGAAGATTTGAAATGTTAAGCTGCGGAAACAGATGTTAAGGTGACTGGTGTGTAACATGATATACATTTATAACTGAGCTATTGTTTCCCGTAATAAATAGAATTGAATAAATGCTCTTAACCGGACAAAGAAACGTATAGTCTCACGCGTATCTTCGCTAGGCTTACGCCTGCAAAAATAACTACAGAAGCTATCATATACATACAGACACATACATCAGATTATAATTTCTGCTATTCGAGGACCCTGTTGAACATATTCGATAATCACACATATATTTTTGTATCTGTGGAACTCAGAGTAACAGAGCGTGCATACATTTAAGTGCATGCACATTAACGTGTGCTTCTGTTTGTGCGTGCGGGTGTGTGTATGTGTGTGTGTGTGTGGATTTACATTCAATGCAACGCAAACAGGGTTTCATACCAGTCCCGTGGATCGGTTTTTTGTTTAGTTCAATATCAGCTCAGCGTGATAAAATAATATAAGCAGGAACATTTCAATGGTGAACAAGCAATCTTTCGTACATATGTTGATTTTAACATGTTAACACGAGAATCAAGGGATTTTTGGTTGGTAATTCTATCAGGAACAGTATATGTGTGTATATAAACTATGAGCATCTACATATGTACATATATGCGTGCGCATATATATATATATATACGTGTGTGTGTGTTCGTATGGAGACATATATTCATATTTATACACACGCATACGCACACACACACACACACACACACACACACACACACACACACACACACACACAC
>NC_068987.1:102456229-102458777 GCF_001194135.2 Octopus bimaculoides
ATATATATATATATATATATATATAAATCTATTATTATATATACATATACGCACATACACACGCTGGCAAATACGCACACATATATATACATTTATATATATGTGTGTGTGCGTGTACCTACGTATATATTCATACATATACATAAGTATAATTTTATAATTTCAACTACTTTATATCATTGCTATGCCACCACTTAATCTTGTCCTATGCATACACACATGCTGTGTTGAATATTTATTGTATTTATCACTTCGGCTAGGAAACCTTCACTCCTTATATGAGTTCGTTTCCATAAATTAGATATACTAGCCCCCTACTTTGCGAGCTGGATAACATTAAACTTACAGCTTATGTAACGTTGCCAAGCAGTTCTGTAATCAGCAATCCAAAACGCAGATATCAGTTCAATATGATTTTGCACAGTTGAAATGACGCCAACTATCGATTTTGCTCAAGAGCATTGGACCATATTTTTATACCAGCGACCCACGTATATTACTATATTTGTTAAATCGATATTGATTTAATAAAAAGATCATTCGATGTCAGCAGAATATTAACACACAAACAAGGGAGAGGGATTTCTTTTTTTTTTTTTTTGAAGTTTTGTATTATGACATATACAAGTTATATGTTAAGTTTTGACGTTCGAGATTTGTCCCCAAGGAAATTAAATCTGTAGCACGTTGCTAATTTTTTTATTCCTACTGGAAGCTAAAGCCTATTGCAGATTTAAATCACCATGGTTTGGCTGAGCGACAGTATATGATCCTAAGCGATAAATCTGAGTGATAATCAATATATGTGTCGTTGGTCATTATCATCTTAGAGGAGTTTATTTTGTTGCTGGCATTTGGGCCTGGACCCTGGCCTCAGCATTCCTCCCTTATATGCGGCTTGAAAGCTTTGAAGAAAATTATGGGCGAAGCTGTTTCTCTAGGTTTCTTTTTTTTTTTCATTTTTTTAGTTAGTTTGTGTGGAGGCGCAATGGCCCAGTGGTTAGGGTAGGGGCAGCGGACTGTGGTTAAGCAATATAATTTAGGCAATGAAATTTTGAGAGCATCACATCTTCGAGGCATTAGAGAGAGAGAGAGAGAGAAAGAGAGAGAGAGAGAGAGAGAGAGAGAGAGAGAGAGAGAGAAGAAAAAAAGAAGTAGACTACGGGGCAGCTAATCATGTTCTACCAACTTCATTTCAATATTTAAGTACCGCATAAATATTCATATTGTTCCGTATTTAGACAGAGGTGTTATGGCAGAGTAGAATTAAGATGTTGTCTTCTTTCATAACTGTCAGAGGAATTTGTGATATAAAAGAAAGGAATTTGAGTGAAACTAGAAATTAAACTCTCACGTGGCACTTTTTCAGTGTTTATTCACACGGGAAAACGAAAACTATTGGTTTTCTTTGAATAAACATATAACCGAAATTTTAGAAGGTTAGGAGATAGAAGTAGTAACTTACATACGTTTTCCAATATCTGTGTCTAAATTGATTATTTCATTTCAAGAGACGATGAAATCCTTCCCGTAGCTCCCAGTTCTGCGCTTCAGCATCTTTATGCAAACCAACTGATCAGTTTGCGCACAGGAAATCTATAGCCTTTTGAATTGTTGAGTTTTGATCAGTAAGAGATGCAGCAAGACCAATGTTAAGTATTTTCCAGTTTAAATTACAGAAATTGCTAAAGAGCTCAATAACATTTTTAAAGGAATGCATCTGAGAATAACAACTTTTTGCCTACCTAAGTCACTTTTCTGATCAGTAGAAAATATAAGAATTTCAGGGACATAACAATTCAATGTACATAGAGGTAAATGATATTAAACATAAACAACATAAAGAAAAAAAAACTAAACAAAGCACAACGGTAAAATAAATATATAAACACAACAGTAAAATAAATATATAAGCACAACGGTAAAATAAATATACAAACACACCGGTAAAATATATAAACAAAGCTGGTTACTCGCAAAAATATTAAGAAAAGCCTCTGACAAAAAAAATAAGAAGAAACGTAACAATAATAGCAGAAACGAACGTGCATCAAACGACACTAACAATAACAAGGAAGACGAATAAGTAAATCAAAAGAAATGAGAAAAGCATTTAAAACAGATAAAAATCAATGATATATTCGTCAGTGTCGATAAACAGGAGAAAAAAATATGCCAACATTATTTTATATTATATAATGAGGAAAACACGAATCATAACCTCCTTTCTAAAATGTCATTAGGCAAAATTATCAATGCAAACATTCTGAGCTTTATTCATATATAAGTATATGCATACATATGCACATATATGGCTTTATACATACATGCATACATACATACATACATACATACATGCATACATACATACATACACACATGCATACATACATACATACCTACATACATATATACATACATACACATACATAGGTACACATTGATGTCATCTCTATAGGCATGTATACAAGCATGCATATATTATCTATGCAAATGTGCATAAATAAATATACATACGCATATATGTACGTATATGTATATATATATA
>NC_068987.1:102461791-102466795 GCF_001194135.2 Octopus bimaculoides
TGTATATATATATGTATATATATATATATATATACATATATGACACCCAAGGATGACTTTCCCTTTCATCTATTCGGGGTGGCTAATATAAGCCCCATTCATGTATCGAGATTGATTTAATTAACTGTGACCGCCGCCAATATACGTGGCCTCATGCCAATCATACGAATCAATATTGTGTATGAAGTCATTCGATATATATTGAGCATTATACATCTATTCTTCAAGCTTTGGTCTCTATTTTATCTAACTGTCTCCGTAAGCTTTTTGTATAAATATTTTAAAACCACTAAATTATAGATGATGCATTGAGCGTGTATCCTATCAATGCTTTTCTGTTTCATCTGCAGCTCCTGGAGCCCGGGAATCTTATTAAGTCATACGCTTATATGTATATTCTCTAATTGAATGTAACCGCTGTGCATTCGAAATTATTCAGAGATACTTACATATATATAATAAATACACACACACACATCTATATATAAGTATGTATGTGTGTATATATATATATATATATATATATATATATATATAGAGAGAGAGAGAGAGAGAGAGAGAGAGAGAGAGATAGATAGATAGATAGATAGATAGATAGATAGATAGATAGATAGATAGATAGATAGATAAGCAGAAGAAAATGAGTGAGAGTAAAAGATAGATAGATAAATAATAAGACAGATAGATATGTGCTAGCATTAAAATCTTAAATCAAGCTGTATAGATTTTTGTTTTATTGCGTTGTGTTTGTAAGTCTTTCGAATTCCTTAATTTGTTTATTATGTTTTCGGCAAATTGAATCTTTCATTACGCGATACATTTTGTACGTACAATATCTGGAAACATTTTCTGACATAATCATGAAAATGAATTTCTATGTTAGCACGTGTCATTCATTATGCATCACCGTCTTTATGTAATCTGCTTGTCACCTCAAGTATTTAGTTGCAGTGCTCATTTAGTTAGCTTTTAAACGTTTTGCGATAACTACGACGTCCTCGAAGAGGCATTGGCATTGAATGTCGGTAGTCATATTGAGAGATTACTATTTGTATACTAATGAAACTTGGGGAAATTTTAGGTTATATAAATCTTATTTTCAATCAGGTTGCGTAATTGAACCCAATCAGCCTCCTCTATTTACGCAGCATACCATACGTACAGTTCTAAATTTCTGCTTTGTTTTTACTCTTCGTCAAATGTTCAAGCATTCTGTATTTCTTAACGTTGGCAACCTTCTCAGCGATGTATACAAGTGGTTGCTGAAAATTAGCTGGCTTTAAGTGTATCGCGAATGGGTAGAGCTGTTACATTTACAGGAGACGTAAGACAACTCCTTGGGAGAAGATATGCAAAAGAATCATGATATTATACAATATGTCTTTCTCATTTTTGCATACTTAACACATGATGGCAGTTCCTACAGAGGATGTTGGTAAAATGGAAGCAGGGGCAATCATGGCATTCCACTTTTTGCGAGGAAAAAGGAGCGGCAGAAACGCATGACGTGATGAAAGAAGTCTTGAAGGATGACTGACCATCAAACTAATCCACAGTAAAAATCTTGACGTCAAGGTTCCAGACTGGTCGTTTCGAGCTCACAGATGATCCCCAGGAGGCCAACTTCCACGACCACAAAAGACGAAGCCGACGCTGTGCCGGTCATGATTACCGCGAGCCGCCGGATTTCAGCTAAAGTAATAGCTGAGACTGGAAATTTCCCACGAAAGAGTACGCCACGACGTCCACAACATTCTGGACACGGGAAAGCTTTCCGTAAAATGAGCGCCGAAATGCATGAATGCAGATCAGAAGCGCATCACAGTGACGGCATCAAAGACGATTTTGAACAGCTTTGCAGTATGAGAGGTTGAATTTATGGTTTCTTTGGTCACTATAGATGGAACTTGATTTCATGATTATGACCCCCAAACCAAGCAGCCATCAATGGAGAGGCACCACTGCGGTTCACCAGTTCCCAAGAAGTTCGGACCCAGAAGTCAGCTGGAAAGATTCCGGCTTCATTTTTCTCGGGCGAAAACTGAGTACTCCTCATAAAACACCTGACAAAGAGTCACACCATCAAATCAGAATACTACATGTCTCTGCTGAGCTTTGAAGCAGAAACGCTGTGGGAAGCTGAGCCATGGAATCCTGTTTTTGTAAGAGAGTGCACTAGCACACACTCTACAGAAAATACGTGACTTCGGCTTCGAATTAATCGACCAGCCACCTTACACTCCTAACATTGCTCCTTCCGACTCTCACCTTTTTCACAACTGAGGAAACATGTCAGGGGAACACAATTTCACTCTGATTCGGAAGTGATCACTGCTACAGCGTCCTGGTTGATGACCCCACCTTTCGAGTTCATTTTATAGGGCTTAGAAAAACTAAGGACCGCTGCAATAAATATGTAAATCTGAGAGGAGAAAATGTTGAATATAATCATGATTAACTAATGTTCCTGTATTTTCTTTTACCCAAAGCCAAGAACTTTGCAGCACACCTGCTTAGAAGGTACCACTTTAAATAATGTTATGTTAATTCTACGTCCGATTTATATAAATGTATATGCAATGTATATGTTTACTTGCGATATTCTGGTAACTTTTGATCAGGTTTGAAATAACATTAGCTTCCTATCGTTAATTTCTTGAAATTCAGTTCTGGACTTTCATGCCTTTTTACAGAGAATATGTTTAATAGTAGACTGGTGCTCCAAGTGGCACACGTCTATATTTACCATCCTCTGTATTTAAAACCTCCTAGATTTGATATACATTTTCTTTCTCTTGAATTCATAAACTAAGTAGTAATAATATATAACCGTTGAAGATTATCTGATATAACATATAATTGATTTCCTCGATAATATGTGCCTTCTTATTCCCAAGCACGTTCAAATGAATAACTTCTACTGTGGTCATAATGTAACATAAATCTAAAAAAAATGTTGTATGGAACTTATTAATTCCTAGGTAGCATTTGTGTTTTCAACGTTGTCGACACCACAGCATTCAATGATACTACCCATGTGCCGAAACCATAATGATATCCGTAAGGCTGCTTATTATGGAAGTATACGTGTGACGGGCTTATTATCTGTGAATAGGAAAAATCCTGTATTTTCCTTCTCCATTCTCGTAGGGCTTAAGTTGTTAAATTGTTCTTGGTTTCTTGGTTTAAGGAGTTTTTGTTTTTTTTGCATTATACCATGCATTGATATTGTGAGATAGTTTTTCATAGGGATTCTAATTCTAGCTTAGAGAATACTTATTTAAATCTTTCTAGTTCATGCATGTTTAGTTGATTATATTACCGTTAATTCTTAATGCACTGCACAGTTCATCACTTAAGAAATATACCAAATAGAAGTCAGGGAGAACTGCTAATGAGTCCACCAACATAATTTAATTTCATCACACAGTTCCTGCATAAAGATCAACGTAATTATTTCAAAAATGTCTTCTTCCTTCGTATTGGAAGCATATATAGCGTATCATTCGTTAATGGAGACTCAAGATGGAAAACGATGGTTCGAAAGATACCTTATTTTCTTCATATATTATTTCACATATTCAATTTGCAATGATCCTTCTCTAGTCGCCCATATCCTTCACATTTTGTTTTCTAGGAATTCTTATGATATTTACTTGTTGCAAAATTAAATTTCCTGTACTCTTTGTTTCTGAGATTACGATATACGATATCAGTATACATATATGCTTCTTGTTTCTCAATTATTGTCGCAATTCTTGGTAGCTGCCTATGCTATACCCTTCATAACCCATTCGAATATCTTATTGAATATGAAGATGAAAAGTGCTTGCAGAGGCAATGTACTTATGAACCCTATTGTTCCTGATTGTACATATCGTGCTAATATGAAAGCAAGAAATATATTTAATGTACGTAAACGAATAGTTATTTTTCAACATAAGACCTGCATTCACTCTCATGCTCACATGCACATAGGAACACTCTTCCCTCCAATATGTATTGAATATATAAATATATATGAATATATATGTGTGTTTCTCTGTGTGTGTGTGTGTCTTTGTATGTATGTACGTATGTATGTATGCATGTATGATTTTATATTATTGACCAAACTATGCAAGAAAAATAACAAGCGCCCTAACCAACTAGACTTCAGTGCTTCAATCAAACGTTGAATACGTTGAAAATTACAAAACAATCAGGTTAATCCAGACTTTGAAGTAAAGAATCAAAATAACACCTAAATACAACATATATATCAGGTAATCTAATAGCGTTGACCTGATCTCACGACTTACAAGGATCAACAAGAAAATACCCCTCAAATCACCTGCGCTTATTTTCAGAACGATTAAAATATTGGATATACAAGATAAGTTTTATGATGTCTGAGAGACATGATCATATGCTTACTGAAAATTTTCTAAATTGGGGCGAATTAAGCAACAGATATTGTAACTGAGATTTTCAATATCTGTAATGGTGGTTCTCAAAATCTCAGTGTTAATGTCTAACAAAATATACGTTGTTATTTTCGCAAGCTATATTCGAGTAATTTGCTTGAACAATTAACAATAATCTAAAGAGGTTCTTATCGCTGTACTGCAATAAACTTCTACATACCAACAGACCCAAATAAACACATGAGAGAGAGAAGTTGAGACAAGAAGACGTAGAGAGAGGGTGTGAGAAAGAGTGTGCGTATGTGTGTGTGTGCGTTCGTCCGTGTGTGTGTCTGTTGTGTCCATATTTCTGTGCATAATACAAATATGGGCCATAATATTCAAGCAGATACATCTATGAAAGTATGTGTATATATCCCTTTAGCACGGGGTCCAAAATTGCTGCTACAGACAGAGGAAGGACTCCGTAAACCGGAAAGGTGACATGCAACAGAGTGAACTCGACTACAGGTAACCAAAGTACAAGGTTGTGCTATGATATGCGATTGCGTGTGTATATATATTATATATGTGTATGTATGTGTATATGTATATGTAT
>NC_068987.1:102469598-102471648 GCF_001194135.2 Octopus bimaculoides
TATATATATATATATATATGTATATATATATATACACACACACTATTATTATTATTGCTGCTAGTTATTCGACCGCTATGCCACTCCTACAGAAAACAATTCTTGACCACACTATTTAATTTACCAAAACAGATAGTAGTAATTTATCGACACAGACAGGGCAACTTGTCATGCCAAGAAAATTAACGGAAATTACCACGTGCTCTTGCAGAAAAAAGGAAAGTAAACTATGAATGTCAATTTTAATTCTAATTTTAATATTATTTTATTAATAGCTATTTTCTCCCTACATATTCCATTTTAGTACATGTTTTTTGATAAGGTTTCTCAAAAACCGAAACATGTAAAACAAAACCAAAACATTCTTCCTTTAATGTATCTATATAAACAAAAATTAAGATGTACCCAATTTTAAGAAAATAACATTTTTGTCTTCCCTTTTCATATGTGTGTGTGCGTGTGTGTAATTAACGTAAGCGGTTGTAAGCAATGTGTATATAAAAAAAAAACTATAACCGTTATTAAATATCGTCGACGTTGTTAGAAATATCTACATTGCTAGAAATAAGAGGTAAACACTCGCAACTTTATCAGGTTCAGGTTTCATCGTTGCAATAAGAAGAATTATTTCGCATTCTCTCGATGTTTATAAATTGTTATAGCAAATGTGTGTGTGTGTATGTGTGCGTGAGTGTGTGTATGTATGTGTGTGTGTGTGTGTGCGCGCGCGTGTGTGTGCGCGCGCGTGTGTGTGTGTGTATGTGTGTATACTTAAAGGAAAGTGTTTCTCAATAAAAATGAAAATCTACTGAGTAAACGAACAAATAGAAATGTATGAGTGTGTACTATAGTTTTAATCATACTGACATAGATTTCAAGCTGATACAAGTTTCTGACAAAAATTGGAACATGCCAGATTACTTCGACTTCGAAGTCACTGTCTATACGTTTATAATATACGTACGATGAGATAGTGTCTAAATGAAGCAGCACTGGTTAATTACTGCCAGTCCTATAACACGACTCTGAAACACTCTAGTATTCGTCACTCAAAACATCCTTAATGCGTTTCCATTATTTACTTTGCTTAGGCGCCAATTTGATTATCAACCAATGAAATGGAATACGGTGGACAGTCACGTGGTATTTTAATGGGTTGTAAGAAGCGTATGCTAGAATCATTAACTTTCTATTAACTGCAGCAATAATGATTGTAGATTTAGCCATTCTCAGATTTTGGACAATGTATGTATATACACACACAGACATACATATATATATACGTATGTGTGTGTGTGTGTGTGTGTGTGTGTGTGTGTGTGTGTGTGTGTGTGTGTGTGTGTGTGTGTGTGTGTGTGTGTGCGTGTGTGCGTGTGTATGTGTGTACGTATGTATAAGCGACTACTATTTGGCTGTATATATCTACTTTCAATTTCCGTCCTTTTCCGTCGATTTGTCTCATGTTATTGTTTCATTTAGAACGATGGCCAACGAGAGGTTGCATTATGTTCGAAATATCCTGTTTGGTTTTACTCCTCTCCCATATAGAGTAGCTAGTAGAAGCTGGCCTATTCCTTCTTATAAATCACTATTAGAGCGTATATTTGTCATATATTGTGATACTAAATATGTAAACTATTTTTGTTTATCACGTGGACCAATCTCTCAGTTCTGAATTTACTTTCATGATTTTATCCAATTAATACACACACACACACACACACACACACACACACACACACACACACACACACACACACACACACATGCAAACACACACATATATATACATATATATATTCTTTGTACATATAAACGTACATGCAGTATTAGACAGTTCAAGTATTCGTAAAATTTTGCTGAAATTGATGGTTGAGTGTTTGGTCCAATCGGATGATCGTGTAGCCTTGTAAGTGTTGATATGTGGGATTCAGGGTAGAGTTAGCACATCCTTTTTCAGTCAATTTATTTATGTGTAAATGTCGCTTGAAATCGGAGAATATATATACATACATACATACATACATACATACCTATATATACCTATATA
>NC_068987.1:102471658-102472614 GCF_001194135.2 Octopus bimaculoides
ACATTTATAAAGAGGTCTTACAGCTGTTTCCGGGATATTTTATATATCCCTTCGTTGGAGACGGTGTGAGAAGGTGGTTAAGCAACTGTTATTCTAGATAAGATATGAAATAGAGAGTGAAGTGGAGGAATGAAAATAGACGTGAGATATGCAGGGATATTGTATCTGCAGGTCCATTATTTAGGCAGAATGGTATATATTTAAGATCCTGTACCTTGTAAGTTCCAATAGTATTTAAAATTGGTCATTCCAAGCATAGAGTTTGTAAATGGTGATATTGAATCGAGAGCTTACTGAAACATTTTATATATATTTACATATATATTTATGTATATAGGTAATGAAAAATTATAGAGGTGAACTCTTTTCAAGTAACAACAGCGTAGGGTTCAATTTACTGAGCGATTTAATTTAAAGTATTAATTTGAAAGAGACAAGTTTCAAGATCAATATTTCTCCTTATCAAAGTCGACACATATCTAAACACAAAGAACATATATAAGCCATTATAAGCATGCGAGCACATAACATAGAAAAACATATATATATATATATACATATAATAGTGTAATTCCGTGACCAAAACAAAGACGGATCGGTAATTGCATAATTACATACTGGTAGATTAAGAAGTCCAAGCTGATGAGATAACAGTCTAGAATAATACAAAAGGGAAGTCATCAAAGGAATCCAATAAATAGAAAGAGTCTCATGGCCGTTTCCGGGAGTGTGCAAGGAGTAGGTAAGACCTTTTGAACTTCGGCAATCAAGGTTCAAAAGATCTTACCTAGACGCATTATTGTGGACTGTTATCTCATAAGCTTGGACTTCTTAATTTACCAGTATGTATTTATGCGGTTACTTATCCGAGTTTTATTTGGTCACAGAATTACACTATTATATGTATGTATGCATGTATGTATGTATGCATGTATGTATGTGTATATATATATATA
>NC_068987.1:102473445-102478063 GCF_001194135.2 Octopus bimaculoides
ATTAATTAACATCAATTAATTATCAGGAGGCCAGCACATCTAAAGAATCAAAGAGATTCAGAAATATTATCTGCAATCTCAGAGGATTAAGGTACATTTTAAAAAAATAACGTCGACCACTAACGTGGACAATTAATGCGCTAGAAATAGATCACATCTTGTGTCTATTAAGACCTAAATTGTTCTCAACATGAAATATAGCAGCATACCAAAACGTGAGCGGGCAAGACATTTAAAATCACCTAAAAAAGCATTCTTAAACAGGAACCAGTTTCGGATCTCTTTGATTCTTTAGATGCGCTGGCCTCCTGATAATTAATCGATATTAATTAATATATGATTAATTACCAGGATTTTATAATTGTATATGTATGTATGTATGTATGTATGTATGTATGTATCCTGGGTATGACTTTAAACTACGTCTGGCAATAAGCATCTGGTTCAGAATTTTCAGGGTTTTGAGGAGTGTGGAACAAATATTCTTCCCAGGTCTACTTGTAGCATCCCATCTAAGATTCACATAGCATATAAGTGAAATATTCGAGTTCATGTTCGAGGATGTAGTAAGCCTATTGGGAGTGAGGGACCATTGATCTTTGTTAAGGCATTTCCATAAGTGAGGGCTAACTTGTATATGAAACCATTGTCTTAGTAAGCTGAATACCTTGTTGTTGTGGTGGTGTTCAAGTTGTACTTGACTTAAAATCTTGCACACGTATAGCTGACATTTACCTGTGACCAATAGCCATACTTTTCTAGCGAGAAGACGGTCATATTATGTATGTATTGGGTATTGAATACTGTTTACTGAGTATTAATACCCGCATCCCCTGTCACAATATACTCTCGGTTGGTCATACTGTGAGTCTTGATGACATCAGAATTTTATGGTGAATAGTCGAAAGGCATTCGACCACAGCAGAAACCCCAGGACATGATTCGAGGACAACTTAAAGAATCGCTTGGAATGTCTGAAATTTCAGGACAAAAGTGGGGAAACATATCACATGATATAAAACCTGGAAGAAAAGAATCTATAGTGGAATGAGCACATTCCAGCGAAATACTAGCGAATGGTCACGCATAAGGAGATTAGAAGAAAAAGACAATACTGTTGAAGCTATATTTCCTGAAGCAATCTCCAAAGTCTGTGTCCGCATATGTATGTCCTGTACAGATCTCGTGAGGCACAAGAGAAACCATGTAGAAAAGCAAGTTACTAACTACAACGAGTTTCTTGCTGGGGCCAACCTTCCATTTACTTTCTGCTAGAAAAGGGTACAAATCGTTCAGGTCTATGTAGGCGCACGCGGGGTGCACAGCAAAAATCATACGAACGTTCCGAAACAACCAAGAAGTCAGAATCGTTAGTAAGAATCTCAAAACTGCAACATCTGAAAATCACTGCCAAGTTTCAGGATATTTTGTCTCTCTTACATCATATGGTGCTATTATTTATTTTATTTAGTCAGCTATGATGATGCACATTTAACAAGTCCACAACCATCATATATATGTATGCATATATAACAGGCTTCCAAACAGTTTCCGTCTACTTAAATTCACTCGCAAAACATTAGTCAGCTCGGAGTTACAGCACAAGACGCAGCGCACTGGGAATGAACTTCAAATAATGTGGTTACAAACCTCTTTTCTTAACCACCCAACCATATCTATATATATTTATACATAAGGATATATAATTATGTATCATGTATATGTGTATGTGTGTGAGGGAGAGAGAGAGGGGGGAAGAGAGAGAGAAATAAAACGAGAGAGAACGAGAGAGTATCGCACATAGATAAAAACATGCAGAGATAAGGGAATAGATATTTTGATAGACAGACAGATGGGTACATGTATGTATATGTATATATATATATATATGGGGAGTGTAAGTGTGTATTATGTGTACGTGTCTGCGTATGAGTGAGTGTGTGAATAGATAGATAGATAGATAGATAGATAGATAGATAGATAGATAGATAGATAGATAGATAGATAGATAGATAGATATGTCATTATCCAATAACAGCCCTTCTTGAGATAGCTACTTTAACTCCATTTTCTCTACAATTAAGAGGATGAGAGATTAAGCTATCACACGTAACTTTACACATGAGTGCAAGAAAATTCATCTTGACACTCATGACAGTGATGAGTCACACTGACTGTGTTAGCTGCAGAGTATTAGCTAAAATAAACTGACGAAATGGAATTGTAGTTATCGTGGATACACGAGGCACTCGCACACGGATGCGATATCTTGAGCTTTGAGATATCATACCAACACAAATTAATTACATGATGCTAGACGTTCCTGACCACATGCATTGAAAACATATATGTAATGATATATGCACTTACACTACACTCGTAGTACTAATATATAATCGTTACGCATTTCAGATTAACTGCCCTCTACCTAACATTATCTAAACTACACAGTTCGTATTTGGCAACCGCACATTGCTGAAACTATATGACAAAGGCGTGAACATGTCTTTCGTATGCTATCATATTCAACCCTAATATTCGCTTACCAATTCTGAAATTTTGGCAACATGTACTCATGCGCTATTCTCACACATTTTGAGTAGTGTGCTTTTGTACATATATAAATATTGCTGGGTACACCGAAGCAACGATAACTTGTCTGATTGTCTTAACAACAAGCTACAAAACCTGGTTTTCATAAGTTGTGTTCCAGTTCTCATTCGCTCCTGGTCATCATATTTCCACTCTGGCGCGTTCATCAAAAAATATTTTTGCTTGTAAATTCTCAAAAAAAAAAAGCTTACATATTCAATACCGAGTCGACCAAAGACTTGCAAGTGGATTTGGTGAGGCTAAACTGAAGGAAGCCCATGTATGACTGTGTCTTTGTGTTTGTGTTTTCCCCCTACTGCTCCATGGTACTCAGTGGTTTTTAATGTAGCCGTTTCTTAGCGGTTAGGCAAAACTAGAACGACAGAGTGAGCACCAGGCTTCAAGATAAATAATGAGCTTGAACTCTTCGGCTAGGTCCTTCAAGACGGTACATGCCAGCAGCCCAATGACTGAAAAAGCTGACAAAGATACACATATGTGTTCATGCGCGTGTGCGTGTGCGTGTGCGTGTGCGTGTGCGTGTGCGTGCGCGTATGCGTGTCCGCGTGTGTATTTCTATACGTATATATTTATGTACATATACACGAATATGTATGCATATATATATATATATATATATATATATATATATATATATATATATATATATATATATATAAATGTTTGTATTATGCATATATGTGTGTATGTGCTTATTGGTCTATCTTTCTTTGTATGTATGCCTACATACGAAGTCTGATCAATAAGTTTAAGTTTCTGAACTGTTGCCATAGTAACGAAGCTAAAATCACTTGGCACAAATTGATCTTGAACGCTGCTGTGCATGCGCACTCTGTTTTGACGTTCTAACTCACGTCCACTGTTTACAGCAATGCTTGGAAAGAAGGTGTGTAGCGTGTGATCTTTTCATTGACCATGGCAGAGAAAGTTGTCATGTTGATACCTGCTCAGAGGCCTAATCAAAGTTGCAGAAAGTGTGTGAAGATGAGAGTGTGAGCCGCACACACGTATACGAGATTTTCAGACGTTTCCAAGATGGCTGAGAAAATGTCGATATTGTCGAGCGTTCTGGGAGACCTGCAACTGTGAGGGAAAATCATCGGTGCACCATCCGCATGCTATGGGAGGATATGTGGATTAGTTACGGTTCAGTTCAGACCTTTAGCACTGAAGGGTTGGGTATAAAACACGTTGCTGCCAAGTTTGTGCAAAACTGCGTTCATCTGACCAAAAAGACGTTCGGGTTTCACTAGCACAAGGTCTCCTTCATTGTTTCGAAAATGATGAAAACACTACTGAAGACTTTGCGTAGGTCCCTGAGTGGGTATTGCCAAGCTGTTGGCAACATTTTATGCAGAGTTTCTGTTCAAATATTTCTAACATGCTCAATGCGACAATCACACGCTACACACTTTCCTTCCAGGCACAGCTGTAAACAGTGGATTTGAGCTAGAACGTTAAGACTTACTGCTCATGCAGAGCAGCGTTGAAGGTCAATCTGCGCCAAATGGCTTCATTCTGCGTGTTTTGGCTTTGTTACTATGGCAACCGTCAGGATAATTGTTGATTAGACCCCATATATTCAGTAATCCCTCGCCATATCGCGATTGACCTCTCGTAGTTTATTATTTAAGCTTACGTCAATTCCTCTGTGGTGTTTCTTTTACATTTATAATAAAATGAATATATTTAAATTATAAAAAATATATACAGTAAGATACAATACTGTTTCTACTTGGCAGATTATCTCCTATCGCAGAGTGGGTGGGGTGTATATGAACGTACATCGTGGCACTCCATCGCTTACGACGACAAGGGTTCCATTTGATAGGATCAACGGAACAGCATGCTCGTAAAATTAACGTGCAAGTGGCTAAAAACTCCATAGACACGTGTAACCTTAACGTAGTTGTCGGGAGACTCAGCGTGACACAAGGCTGGCCCCTTTGAAATACAGCTATAAGAGAAACAAGAGTGAGAGAAGGTTGTGGTTAAAGAGTACAGC
>NC_068987.1:102478551-102481269 GCF_001194135.2 Octopus bimaculoides
CTCTCTCTCTCTCTCTCTCTCTCTCTCTCTCTCCGTATGTACATGTGTGTCCATATGTCTATGCGTGCGTATAACTGAAAAATGGTTTTCAGAATGAAATTAGTTTTGTTGTTACGTATGTACCTGCGTATGTAAGTGTATTGTATTGGATGTATGTGTTTGTGCGTGTGCTTCAGTGCAACATTTTCAGATATAAGATCACTAGTTATTCTATTAATATACCTGTTATATAAATGTCTACGTATATTATGTTCCATGCATAATTCTGATGCTCCTGTATATTCATTTCTGAATAAAATATAAAGTAGTAATTATCATTTTATTTTCTCACAGATTATTTATTTCCGACTCCACTTTTGATTAATTATATGCCAGCATAACATAACTTTTTGATCATGTCTGTAAACTTGTAACTGTTATCTGCCGAGAGTATAACATGAGCGTGCTTTATTGTAATTTTATTGATGAGTAATAAGTGTTTTCCAATAGCTCACTATTGTTGTTCTTTTATTTTTCAACCAACGCTCACATCAGTACTCATATTATCGTTTAAAATTATCAGTTTCATTCTTTTTACAAGTAAACCTTATAAGAAACAAAGAAACAAAAAAAAAATCCTAATATATAAACATAAACATTCTTTCATAAATACAATGAATGGTATGTTAAAAGGTGGGGAAGAAAAGTCTAAAGTTTCGGGTAGAATTCTTTCGTGGAAAGAGACTACTCAACTCTTTTCTTTAACGGCAGAAATGTTTTGTTCCATTGTTTTAACATTTTACACTACAATTTGCCAGCGTGGACTATTAATAAATTTCTCGGACTCACTGACTCAATGTATATTTTAATATTTAAAGTTCTTTTTCTTATAGAATACTTCTGGGAGTCCTTATAGTGATGGGCATGAGTTGTTCCGATCGCTCTGCTGATTTATCTAATTTTTTATAATCTTTTTCTACCTTTAATTTAAGACATTTGATTATTATTTTGGAATAAAATCAAAGTCACATTTTCAATATATAAATACGATCCGAAGGGCTATATGGATCAATAATTGTAGCTTGTATAAACAGAATATTTCGTAAAATATTATGATAGACACCTTAGTTTATATAAAATTTAGAAACTTTTCTAAATAAAAAATATAGGTTTTTGTACATTATAGTTGAGAACATATGATTCTAGAGTTAGTTTTCTTGTTTTTGTTATAATGGGAAGGGAAATATCTTTCATATATATGGCGTAAATTTCCCGTTTTCTAAGGTGTTCATATATTCATATATTGCTTTTTATCAGAATGATTTTCTACGAGCCTAAGGCGAAGTGATCATGGAATCTTACCTACTAAACTGGTGAAGTTTATATAGATAGTCTACGATTTTTATCTTGTGTAGGTTGTGCACAAAGAAGATTTAGTAGAGCGCATTTCTCGGGAGAAAGGTGCAGGTAGAATAGTGAATATGTTTAGGTTAAAGCAATGATGTTTGAACTATTCTTTAGTCAATGAAATAGGATTTATGTCTGGCGTAAGATTATTTTCCATGTTGCCACACTTTAGCTCCAGCTCAATCCTCATTAAAGCGGCCTGTGTACATGATGGTTCTGACCATAAATATTTCGCTTAAATATCAGTAACAATATACACAGGACGATATTATTTATTAAGTTATCTCTTTCGATGGGATAAGCTGTAGTGTATTCGACGACTATTTTTATAGGGTTTTCTCATTATAATATTGGATCTAGATCAGCTTTATTCTTGCACCTTTCTGCAACCATCAGTGATTATGGACTTCCATCCAAAAACCTGAAGATTCATAATTGTTCTTGCTAATTATAAATCAGTGGAATCTATATAAGTTTCTATTGATGTGTTTGCCGTTTACTCCTGTACTTTTCTGCACACCACAACTTATTCTTATTTCGAGGGATTAATTTAAACATCAGGCATGTGTGCTCGTTAATGAGCCGTGAAAGCATCTCCACACATATCTAGGTGCCAATTCTCCTCTCCGAGCACTGCAAGAAAGTCAACAGGCTATCATTTGCAATTTGACCCATAGCAGTAGTGGTAATTCTGTTCTCCTCAAAACCGAGCTTCTGAAAAGGATTTTCGCCACCAGATTCAATTTATATTTGTCCCAAGTCATTTTATGGCAAACTCCTTTATATTGTATATAAATGTTTTGTGATGAACCGCCACCAGTGTCTCAAAACGAATAATATATTCTGAAATAGCAACAACACTTTTCCCACATTGTGCCCTGACGTCTTAAAGATGCAAGGACACATAATATAGACTAATATGCATTATTATAATAATCCTTTCTGGTATAGGCACAAAGAAGGACTGAAAATTTAGTTCTTATTTTATTGACCCCGGAAGTATGAATTCAAAGTCGACCTTCACGGAATTTGAACTCAGCGTGTAAAGACGGGCGAAATACGGCTAAGCATACGTGAATGCGTGTGTGTGTGTGCATGTGTGTGAGAGAGAGAGCGAGAGAGACAGAGACAGAGACAGAGAGAGACAGACAGACAGAGTGTGTGTATATATGTGTGTGTGTGTGTGTGTGTGTGTGTGTGTGTGTGTGTGTGTGTGTGGTACATGTGACTGAAAATATGATTTATATCCAAATTAGCACCATTCAAAGGTGACTAGTTTGCCATCTCTTTATGTAGGTGAGAGGTTTTTCTTTTTTAGTTTTTTTTTTCTGT
>NC_068987.1:102481409-102482207 GCF_001194135.2 Octopus bimaculoides
TATTATTATTATTATTATTATTATTATTATTATTATTATTATTATTATTATTATTATTATTATTATCAACAATGAGTAAAGCGATTATGTTATACAAGTACGCGAGTTGGCGGCAACCTGACTCTGAAATACAACATAATAGATAGAATGTAGATTGGAGTAATCTGTGTTAACATTAAACCTTACACGTATTGTATCTATACTCGCTAACTTATCTGTCATGAAGTTAGCGAACAAAAAAGAAACCTAATATAGAAAACAATTTGTTACTGATCTCAAACTCTATACAATCCAAATCGCGCCTAACTAGACCAAATTTACAACGACATTTCAAGGGATACATAAATCCCTGTTGGTTATACGGCTATACATGGGATTGAATGCTTTATAGGGAGTTTACGCTAAAATTAGTTTATATCTTTCCTTGAATTATGTTTGTTTGTTTGGTTGTTTATGAAAGGTCTTAGTTGAAACGACTAACACCTTTCGTTTGTAATATATCTTTCAGGTACATGCACGAAGTCTCTTGCATTGATTTCTGTTATTTATTTATTTGTATATTTCAATCACAAAGCCCAAAATGCAATGAAGGCGAGTATGAGAAAATGAACGTTATTTATATGTTAAGCTGCAGATGTAAATTGAAAGACCAAATTTTCAGAAGCAACTGACACTGTTGAATACACAATTATAGCCTAATTGATTAGACTAATATCACACATTCACTTTCCCACCCAAGGGAAAACCGTTTATCTAGCAGATATGTAGCAGTTTATATATATATATATATATATATAT
>NC_068987.1:102482441-102489249 GCF_001194135.2 Octopus bimaculoides
TATATATATACACACACACATATATATTACATATATGTGTGTCTGTGTGTGTGTGTGTGTGTGTGTGTGTGCGTGTATGTGTGTGTTTGAGAATGTGATTCTAAACTGTTTTTTTTTTCTTATCTATTAAACATTCAAGGACCCATTACTATCAAAATATACCTCGGTTTATTTTTAAATGATAGACACTTGGGAAATAAAATCTGCGATAATGTCTGATCTTTCATTTTGTTTGCTTGTTTTACATTTGTTTTGGTTGCTTTCGTTCGTGTAACTATTTATGGTCGTCAAAATGTATATTTAGTACCGGTAGTCAGTATGGATTATCACCCAATACCACATGTTTACCACGTGTTTATTATATCAGCTATTAATCAGACAGAGTTGTAGCCACGAAGATAGACCATTGATTTCGTATTACTGACAATCACGGAGCAAAACCATTTTTATATTCAAGTTATTCAGTCTTCAATTTTGGTAATATATTGAGACAATAACCCCCAAAATGTACATATTTACCACAGTTATAATTATTTTCAATGCCATTTTTCTAGCTCAGCGAACGACATGTTTGAATCATTTCCGCGCCGGAGAAAATGTTTCGCACCCTTTCAGTTGGCATTTTGCGTTCTGATTTCAAATGCCACGGATGTCAACTTTGCCATTTATTCTTTCCGAATCTTTAAAATAAGTACCAGTTGAGCACTAAGATAGATATAATCTATATTCACCTCTCCTCAAAACTGCTCGCCTTGATCCAAAATTAAAAGAAATATTACTTCCACAGCATCGTGCAACTTGCGACTGTGACTGCAAGTGTAATTTTATGTTTCTGATCAATATGCAGAATTTTGATGGAGAAAGGGTTTAGTGAGGTGTATGTAGCTAATACCATCTGAGATTCGTCGTGGGTTGGTGTTGTTCCTGTCATTGCTTTAACGATTCATAAAATATGCGATATGTGATTTGTTATTATTCTTTCATGGTTATAATACAGCTTATATGTTACATGACCTATGATTGTTGACATAATGCCGATTGCTAGTAGGACACAATATATACTGTGTAGGATTTTGTATATTTATTATTGCATAACATTTAAGTAGTAAGTATTGAGCAAAACACATCATGTGTGCGGAATGGGTTATATGTATCAGATATGATAAAGTATCATTATATATTTTGTGTTACTTTATTAAGCAATGGTTGTATTGACAGGGCATATGTTTCATTGCCGAGGCGTAGGTTTCCATGAATAATGGAGACCAATGTAAAATGCTCCATTTCTTTCTCTGACAGCAATTATTGCTTTCAACTCTATGAATTATATGCATTTTGTCAATACTCTTTTCTCCACTTCGAGAACTGATTATTATTGCATTTCTTCCAAACCTTACACTTTGATTTGACGACTTTGTATCTAATTAGTTTGCTTAGGTTGTTAGTTGATGACATAAGATGAGATAAATAATTCTATCTGAAACTATATTCTATCAAAACGTAGAATATCTAGGTTTATAGTATCACATGTAGGCTCTATTTTTTAAAGACAGTAGCGTGTGAACTGCCGGAATATTGACTATAATAATAATAACAGTTTTATAATTAGTTGAGTTTAACAGTTCCATGTCCTGACTGACATGCCAACGACATAATGGCTATTCTACAGATGTTTACTAACTTTAGTCGTTTTAAAAAATTCGTTGTACAACATGGAATAGTATTGCCTACTCAATCGTTATATTTTTTCCACAATAAGGTTATTAATTGTGGAGAGATATAATCACTTGGTGAATCGCACTGGCGGTTCTCTCTAGAGATATACTGAAGATCTTAGCCGAGAAAAACTCTTGACAGTTTCGTAACATTCATGAGACAACATATCAGATGAGAATTCCATGAGCAATTCCATACGACATGCAAATGAAAAGGAAGAAGCAGAAGACAGGGGTATTCTTAGCTTGTTTTTAAAAGAACGCAATATGACATACCAAGTTATTTGTTCTTTATTATTTTTTCTTTATTTGATATTACCTGAAGAATTGCAAACTATATGAATTAAAGACACATATGTACATATGTTAAGATATATACGTGTTTATATGTGTGTTTCTGTGTGTGTGCGTGTGTGTGCGTGCGTGCGTGTGTGTAACTAAAATCTTGTGTTGCAAACAGCACCACGTGCAGTTTGATATATTACGACTGTTTTTTTCAAGTTGATGGCCAAGCCAAAATCATCACAAGCTGAGTCAAATGAAGATTTGCAGGCCTGATTCAGAAGTGACTAACTAGATCGCAATCATCGGCGTCTAAGTGTTCCCTAATGAGTGAAGTAAAAACCTTTCTTTTGAATGTCAGTCTTTGCTGGACTCAAATCTCATTTGCAGACCCATGAGAAACGTACCTTGACTCAATTATGCTGCCTATATATCTGTACACACCTGTCAATGCCGTGTATGCCATAGGTCTGTAAATCTAACGGAAACTTCAAGAGACATGTTAAGATTCACAGACATCAGAAATTAATTACAGTTTTTGGTGGTCCAAATCAGATATGTAATTTATGTGGGTGTGTTTTCAAAACATTATCTAGTTTAAAAAGCCACATCAGACACCATGATAGATCTAAGGTGTAAGTGCTAGAGATGGTCAGATTCTGCGTAAGGCGTAGACTACCACAATATATAAATAAACACACACTCACATATAAACACTTACAAACACACACATGTACACATACGCGTGAGCGCCCACACGCACACACAAGTGTGTATGCATGTATGTTTTATGTATGTATGCGTATGTTTGTATTTATAATTTTCCTGACCGTCAACCTAACACATTTAGTGTTTTCTTATCTCCTCTCTGTAATCTGCTTTTTTTTGTATCATTTATAAATGTGCGTGTGCGTGTTTCTATGCATCTGTATGTATGCATTTGAAGATATAATGCTAGATAAACTTTTGAGGTTGACTATGGAATGCCCAACAAATCAAAAGAAAAAGAAGGATGACAGTTAAAGATAGAGAGACAGATATAGAAAATAGATATAGAGATGGAAAATTCTATTTTTATATGTGAAATCAACCTACTATTCATGTCTCTTACCAGGACAACCACAAATCAGTTACTCCGGTTCAAAGCACACTTACTCAGTACTCTATGATCATTTTTATAGCAATTCTGTCCAAATACATCCAACCACTATGTGTATTTTAACTTCGCTGAAGAAGTCTTAATACGTACATTTGTGTAAATATTTTCATCACTGGAAACTTCAACCCACTACTGTCTAACGACAAATCGAATATGGAAGCTGGATTTTTTGCCAATCATTCCTGTCAACATCATTTAATGTACTTTCCTACCAGTATCCCTAGACAACAAACACAATGACTGTAGAAATATTTTTCTTATATTTTGTTTCACTTTTTAACACATTTGCAAATTATTTCTGCCACTATCTTCATCGGATTATCCGATTAGTTTGCCTTTCAAGGCAACACAATACTGATTACCGTGCATTATTATTAGAAGGCTGCATAATAAACACTGTTAAAGAACAAAATACATTATCATAACTCGTATACTTTGGAATATTGCGGACCTGTCAGTATTTGCATAAAGTGTTCTCTACTAATTTTACAGAAATCTAAATTTTAATCTTAAATTCTTAACTTTATACGGAGTGTTCTTGTTAGGAAATTCTATTTTGCCTGTTGTTCCTTCAAATCTTCAAACTTTCCTCATGTAAGTAAGCTCCTCCGGACTATTTTTCCTCTCCAAGGTATTTATCACAAATACATGTGCTCAATTCTCACAGCGAAAAAAGTTGTTCGGATCGTGAGACAACGAATGAGCGCTGCGTTGACATTACAGACATTATAGAATCAGCAGACAGCAACCAAGTCTCCGTCCAATCACGCTCGGCAATTCTCAAACTGGAGAAGAGATATTAGATAATGTAATTCTAGATACCTTTAAAGAGACGGGTGGATCATGTTTGGAACGGCTTTATCAAAATGACTGCTTCAAGATTAGCCTGAGTGTAAACATACATGGGAACCACAATTTCTTCTTATGTCATTATCTCTCTTCCTAAAACTGAAAAACGCATTGAATAACATTGGACAGTCGTAAAGGAAATTGAATACAGCGCCAGATCTGGAGATAAACAGTAAGTCGAATGACAACTCCAATATCTAAAAGCCAACACGTTAACTGACTGACTGGTTCAAACAGTTCGCTGCTCTGTTGAAATACTCTGTAAACATCATTTTCCTTTTAGAATCCATCCAAATGTATGGAAATTGCGACATTCTCTACGATTCTCCATTCTTAAGCTCAACGTCTCTCATCTACTGCAATATTGTTTTCATAATGTTCAATTCCAAGTTGACTGGATCCATTCGATTCAACAAATTGCCTCACATACTAGTTGCCACTCACTATTTTTAACCTACAAACTTGCAACACTAAAACGAAAAGTGCCATTGCTATAACAATAAATCTAACTTTGCAGTCTTCCTCTCTATATGTCTATTAAAATTACAAAGCAGCAAGGCAGCCTCTCTTCGGCCTCTCAACATGCTGGAAATAACCCTAATACCCTGTCTTAGAGTATTACATTTTCTATGTCTAAAATATCCAATGTGTCTGGTCAAGGGCATACAGCCTTTTATCATTGATTTACTCAATGTGAGAAGACATTCGATTAAATAATGAAAGTAATATTCCTCCATTTAGATGCATTTGTGCATAAAATACTCAGTAAGCAGCTGTCGCTTTATGTATATCGCCTGTATGTCTATTTATTCATATTAGAGTGTTGTCGATTAGACGGAGTGTTCAAGTGGACGTTTTATCTGCCCTACACATCAATAACAATAGTAAATATGAATAGAGGTGAAACAACCACTTTCCGGAAACAAATTGTATGGGAATTCTTATAAACTGTACTAGTTTAAAAACAGGAATTTCAAATTCTTGCGACACTAGACCTGTTTATCGGGTGGCTCCATTTCAACGTACCTTATACAATATTGAATAAGTAAACTTGTTTCGTGTATGCAAGAGTACAGGTACATATGTTTCAGTTAACTATTTATGTAAATGTAATAATTGTTCGATTAAGACGCTGCCAGCACGGGTTCGGTAACATCTGTAACTTAGAAAGATTTTGAATCAAAGATTCCAAAAAACTGATGTTATACCTGTATCACAATATATGAGACGATTGAGAATATTTGAGAGACTATATCGATGACCTCACAAATTAATACTGTCTACAACGTAAAAAGAAGGAAAAAAAGCATACTAATGCGAATACATATATTTGCAAAGATGTTACTTATACACACGAATATCCTAGTCTGCAACAACAAAATGGCTATCCAAGACACTGGTAAATACTAAATCAATACAAAACAGATAAAGGGCTCAATCAATAGCTGCTTCTTGTTTTGCAGACAACAACAGTGAGTACTCTTCATACAAAGAAACGTCTCCATCAAGGATCAACCGTTGCTCATATGATGCATCATTTTGCAATAGCTCTCATATTTTCACTGCTAGACGCTAAACGCCAAATAAACATTATTATAAATCATTCATGAAGTGCGTGTGAGTGTGTGCAAGCGCGTATTTGTGTGTGTGTGTGTGTATGTGTGTGTATGTGTGTTTGTGTATGTGTGTGTGTATGTGTGTGTCCACGCGCGTAATTGTGTGTGTGTGTTTGTGCTGATCTACGTGTATTCAACTCTTTGTATCAATATTTATCTATATTACAGATTTGTGAAGTTAAGGAAACTGTTTTATATCAAGATTAGAGAGAGAGAGAGAGAGAGAGAGAGAGAGAGAGAGAGGGAGAGAGAGAAACAGAGAGAGAGAGAGAGAAAGAGAGAGAGAGAGAAAAGGAGAGAGAGAGAGAGAGAGAAACAGAGAGAGAGAAAAAAACATAGAGAGAGAGAGAGAAAAACATAGAGAGAGAGAGAGAAAAACATAGAGAGAGAGAGAAACAGAGTGAGAGAGAGAGAAACAGAGAGAGAGAAACAGAGAGAGAGAGAAACACAGAGAGAGAGAAACAGAGAGAGAGAAACAGAGAGAGAGAAACAGAGAGAGAGAGAGAGAGAAACAGAGAGAGAGAGAGAAACAGAGAGAGAGAGAGAAACAGAGAGAGAGAGAGAGAGAGAGAGAGAGAGAGAGAGAGAGAGAGAGAGAGAAACAGAGGTAGAGGCAGAGACAGAGAGTAAGAGGATACAGGATAAAGAGTGAAAATAATCTAGAAAAAAAGGAAAATGCAACCGGATTTTTTATTTTAGTATCTAAGTAATGAATTTTCTTTTGAGATCGAAAACGGTGAGGAGGCGAACCATAAGAACGGAACATGGAGGAAATGCAATGTAAAATAAATGCATGGGTTTGTCTGTATGTGTGTGTGGAAGGGATGTACTCACTCATATGTGTTATACAGAGGGCCTGTATATGTAAACTCTATACCATAATGTATATATATATATATGTAGTGAAACTACCTCCCGCCATTAGATACAAACTACTATCGCCATTACATACAATCTTCTCATTTAAATATAAATAAATGCGAGCGTAGTAGAGAACCCATTCCTTGTCCATCACGTGACTGATCATTATTCGAATCGGCAACTTCTTCGAACCGTTCCCGCCAGAACGCAAACTGACCAATCACGGCCCCTAGTAAGGTCACGTGATAGAGTATATTTCTACCATCTGGTGAGCCAATAGTTTGTTATAAATAGCTTTAACTCGGCAGCCAAATTCGTCTCGGTCC
>NC_068987.1:102489805-102492050 GCF_001194135.2 Octopus bimaculoides
GAGAGAGAGAGAGAGAGAGAGAGAGAGAGACAGACAGACAGACAGACAGACAGACAGACAGACAGACAGACAGACAGACAGACGGTTGACAGACAGACAGACAGATAGAAAATGAGCGGCAAGTGAATGTACAAATATTGGAAATATATATGTAATGCACAAATAATCACGGAAAGAAACAAGGAGAGAGAGAAGGATAGACAGAGGCTAAGAAACACAGAGACATTAACAGAGACAAAGAAACAGAGTGATAGAGGGAGGAAACAAGAGGGTTTAGAGAGATAGAGAGAGAGTGAGAGAGAGAGAGAGAGAGAGAAGGGGTAGAAAGAGAGAGAAGAGAAAAAAGGGTAAGAGATAGAGCTATGTAATGTGATGAGAAAGATAAAATTAGAGTACAGCTGAAGAAATTATTCTTGAGAAACACAATCAGATTTAAAAGCCAACGAAAATGCCTTTTGACAGAAAATATCTGCTCACTGAGTACAATTTCACACCGTCCCTACCATAACCGTCATTCTTCTTCACCAGCTCACTCAACTTCAGCATTTCTGAAAACCAGCACCGGCACTGGCATCACCACAATCAGAACTACCAGCAATCAATGCCACCATCTTGTCGATTCGCTTGAGTTCTTAATACTGTTAAATTCTACAGATGCTCACGAAATTTTCTAACGTAGCCCCATCAACATCCATCACACGATCCACCTTCTTAATATAAACACTACACTTCAAAACTAACTCTGCGTTCCACTCAAGTTTGAAATTTACTGGCAGGTATTCAAACTAACGGATTAATATTTGTGTCGCATTAACGTCTAGTTAGCGTAATTTTTTTGCCGACTTACCAATTGAACCTGAAAATATTCCAGAATATTTGTAGTTACTGTATTTATTTTCTTTTACTTCTCGATGTTGACTTTTTACCACAAAATATTTTTGATTAAATTACTTTTATATATGCGTGTGTGTGTGTGTGTGTGTATGTGTGTGTGTGTGTATGTGTGTGTGTCTGTGTAATATATTATATTATATTTGTGTTTCGTTCCCTTCTTTATTTAGTCGGTAGCTTGTTTGTGTTTCTTTGCTGTAGTATTAAGTTTTTTCGTCTCTACACGACACAATCTTTTAAAGGAAACCGTTTACAGAATGGTGGTAAAAGTCACTTATTACCAATGTATTTGAAAATAATTCTTTGGCGAACTTATACTGCGTCTCAGTTAGAAGGTATATATGTGAGGTAGAATTATATAACTGTGCTTATATGAAAAATCTATTACACATTTGGAGGCTTTTACAAATTTCATATTATGATGCACTTACATGGAGTAAATTATATTCATATAAACTTTACATTAATACTGGGTAACAGCAAGTCACTCTGCAAGTCAACAAATCTTAACACTAGATTTTAAGTACTACGTTGTTGTCATGATCCCTTGTATTGACACATCAAATTTTCAAAAATCTTGTCTATCTGACAATCTCCCCAAACTTCTCTTTCTCCCCCCCACTCTCTCTCTATCTATCTATCTACCTCTATCTCTATCTCTATCTTCCGGTCTATCCGTTCTATCTATATATTTACCTATATGATAGATAGATAGATAGATAGATAGAGAAAGAGAGAATGAGTGAGAGAGAGAGAGAAAGTGAGAGATGGTTGCTTGCGTGTAGTTGACACTGTTTGCGCATCTTTATTCATATGTTCCTATGAATAAAGATTTATATACATATATGTGCCTATAGTGTAGAAATGTAATGTTATTACTAGTTCCAATATGCGTGTGGCACGTTTGGACTCATAACTAAACTATTCACCGTGTTTTGTCAAGGAGAAACTTTCTCGTTGTAGACAGAATAGTGTTAGTAACACAATATCAGTTGGCAGCGTCTTCTACTAAGACTGAGATACAAGCATTTCTGAATTATCTCCTCTTCAGTCACAGTCACTAGGCCCCCTGAGTTGTGTCAATGACCGAAAAGAAAATAGCTATTCTGAAATGCTTGCATGTCACAGTGTAAGTAGGTGACGCTGCGAACTGATGTTGGTTTATCAACACCCTTCTGTCTACAGCGAGATATTTTCTCTATGACAAAACACAGTGAATGGTTTATTTACGACTCTAAACACGCATATTTGAACTGGTAGTAACATTACATTTCTACAATTCGTGCTTAGTGCTCCCCCTCCGTAATTTGCTTACGGTCAGCAACTGCATAATGTTATTTAGTCACCGTACTTT
>NC_068987.1:102492156-102493603 GCF_001194135.2 Octopus bimaculoides
CGTAATTTGCTTACGGTCAGCAACTGCATAATGTTATTTAGTCACCGTACTTTGACTAAATAACAGAGCATACATATACTTAAATGTGTGTGTGTCTGTACATGTATTTCTGTGCATGTGTGTTTACGTGCATATGTGTGCATACCTATGTGATTTATGTGTGCACTTGTGTGTCTCTTCTTCCGAATATATTTCGAAATTGAGCACTTTGAAGTAATTTTTCCACGACATGTAGCTTCATTTTTCTGGATAGGGAATTCATTTGTTACTATCTATCTATCTAGCTAGCTAGCTAGCTATTTATCTATCTATCCATCTACCTACCTACCTACCTACCTACCTATCTATTTATCTTTCTACCTACCAACCTACCTACCTACCTACCTATCTACCTACCTACCTACCTATCTGTCTCTCTATTTATCTATCCATCTATTATTTGTTTATTTATCTATACATACATATATACATATACTCATATACAAATAAACACACATAAATTTATATATCGGCGTGTATGTGTTTGTGCGTGTACGCGCGGCCGTATGTGTATTTATTTGGGTAGTATCGTTACTTTACTAATCATATAGATAATCCTGTTGAGTTGTGTTTTTAATCTCCTGCTTAATGCGAGATGTAATTCATGTAAACATTGCGTTAATCAACGGAAGACTTTACACCCTGTAGAATTACGTATATTGTGCACTATATTTGCAATTCTTTACTTTTGTTCTTTATATCATAGTCTCAAGTGATTTATAAGTTATATGAAGATTAGTTCAGCAATTTTAGTGAATGCTTTGCCGCTAATTATGATGTGCATTCTGGGGTATTTCTCTTCATCGCAATACTCCGTGTTACAGGCGTTTGGGTCATGTCTCTGACCTGAGGATAACTTATTCCCACATCTCTCACTGGTTGATAAAAGCTGCACGGGCACTAACTAACGGCTTTGTAGAAGAATATAAGTATTGTACTATCAGACGTAAAGTTACATAGTCCGTAATTGTCACATGAGATATAAAAGCCGCATGGTTATAGGTATTTCAATACCTGCATCTAAACATAACACATAAATATCTATTTCGTTATTGCCCACAAGGTGCTAAACATAGAGGGGACAAACAAGGATAGACAAAGGTATTAGGTCGATTACATCGACTCCAGTGCGTAACTGGTACTTATTTAATCGACTCCGAAAGGATGAAAGGCTAAGTCGATCTTGGCGGAATTTGAACTCAGAACGTAGAGGCAGACGAAATACCGCTAAGCATTTTGCCCGGCGTGCTAACGATTCTGCCAGCTCGCTGATAAATTTGTATATAGGCATTTCATTATCTGCATCTAAACTTAACAAATAAATATTTTTCTTTATTAGATCTGAAATTTGGGGGAATCAGTGCTAATCGATTACAACTCATCGATTTCTTAGTTGTTTTTTTTTTTT
>NC_068987.1:102493770-102497129 GCF_001194135.2 Octopus bimaculoides
ATAAGTAATTGAATATGTCCCTTGAGATAAAATTGCAGAATTATAATAATCAAATGGAAGAGAAAATTCCAAAATCAAGAATAACTATAAATCTAATCGTCAACATGCAACAGAAACTTCTTACAGATAAAACATATGGTGAAGGAAGCAGTGGAAAATTACCTAAAGTACTTTCAGTTGAAAACTTATATAAGCAGCATATGAAACTATTAATCCCTTCCTGTGCGCCATAACTTCATTGCAACACGAACGTGACAGGCAGATATTTTCGGAAATTTTAAGGTTATTCGCCTGTATCTCTCCGAACAAAACCAACATGAAAATGATACAGAAAATTCCTAAACCTTAATCCTATCTCTGGATTTGGGGTTTAATAATCGAAACTTCGTTTACTGAAATTTGATAACATAATATGGATTGAGATTTTTAGACTGCTACCACCCACCCTTAGATTTTTATGCCAACAAATCCCCGAAGTTAAAAGTTGTTATGTACTAGAACATAGTGTAATATATAGAACGGGGACATCAATCTTTTCTTGAAATATCAATGTGTCAACAGCAATAATACTGAAGCTTTCTGTGGAGAGGGAATAAATTTAAGTGGTAGTACAGAATAGCTTCTATGTAAAATAATATATAACAAGAAGAAACAGAAAATGATTTCAGGAATTTATGTAATTAGATGAAAAGATAAGACAACTCGCCTAGTATACGACATAGGTGGGTTGTCAAAGCGTTGCGGTTCACCTAATTCTGCAGATACTGGTGATGGCAATTCAACACCTAAGAGGGTACTCTAACTTAAATCTCCGAGGTATTTAAAAAAAAAACACATTTTTAAAATCTCCCAGCAGTGCAATTCTAAAGCTAGCATTACTCATTTAGCTATGGGTAACCTCATTGTTTCAAATATTCACACGACTTGGTGTTTATAGAAGTGGATATTCTGAATCAAGAAACATCTGCCTTTTCATTGTAGAAGCGCTCTTCTAACAATAGAATGAAACAGTCGTATCGATGAGACAAGCGTACGACTTGCGAAAATGTTTATTTTATATTTTAATAGCAAGGAATATCTGATAATTGAGCCGATACAACCAGGTGAAACACAAATATCTTAAAGAGAACTATCTTAGAGTAATTATCAATAAGTTGTCATAAATACCACAATAGCGTAAATAGATTGGGGTAATCACAATTCTCAGCCTTCAATAATCATATCATGTACAACTTAACTGTAACACCTACATTTGGTTTCCAGTGTTAATGAAAATGTATACAAATAGTTAAATATACCACAGAAGTGAGTACTTAAGTCTAAAATGGCGTCAAATAACGTTCTGATTGTAATACTAAAGTAAATCAACAATGAAGAGAAAATTCAGGAAATACTCATTCAAGTTTGAAAACACGCAAGGATGCATATGATGAGTAAATTGAAATATAATCGGGTAGTGCTTTCTCCACAAGTAATATCGGAAAACAACAACAAAAGACAGAGTTAGCGCAATTTACTGTAAATCTTGTCCATGGTTACTGGAAAGACAAAAGACAGACCGTAGATTGTGTAAAAATCACCGAAATTACTTTATGGGCTATCGACAATTTTAAAACATGTCACCTTAAATTTTACCCTCATCCAACCGAGGAACCGTGTTATGACCAAGCAAAATACAGAATTCTTCCGTCCGTAAAGAAACTAGGCCGTAGAAACAAAGAAGATATTTGTTAATTTATTGCAACATTCCATGAGCATAATGGTGGAACCTGAAAATATTAAAAATTGCACCATCAAATACCAAAACTTGTGGTCGTCAGCTGACTGTGAATATCAACTGTCTATATTTGACGCCAGTATGCTATAAAATAAATGCAACTGGAATAAGTCTTATACGGAAGCCTTACCTAAGCTTTACAAATTTTGCATGGAAAATATATCTGCGGCTCCATGCTTGATATCATTGGAGCGACGGGATATGAAGCAACCTGCCTGGATCAACTTGATTTCTTTCAAAAAGAAGATCGCTCCATAATCCATAAGGGTGGGTGCTGAAATGCTCCTGGCTTTGGGTAAAACAAAATACAAGAGAAACAGTTAATTACGATTTTGTTCAAAATATTTCCCTCTCACATTCACACACTTATTGCTGCGGTACTTCAGATTTTATGTAAAAGAGATTGGATGGCTGGACCTACAACCAGGCCCTTCGTGATACCATTAAAGAAAGGAACTTTTCAGCACACTCACGCATATCACACACTATATCTGGGAAATAATAAAGCAAAATGTAAATAAAATGTAAGGATTATGTGTTTGTAAAAAGGATGAAGCAAATAAAACAAGTGTTTTCTATATTTCATTTTAGAAACTCTTACCACCGAAGGAGTAGTTCAATCAAATAAGCAGTAAAATTCCAATCAAAACAGAAAATACAGTTATATACATCTACGATTTGTAGTTATTGGGTGCGATGTATTGGAATTAAAAGAGCAGAATATGTCAATGTATATCGTGCACGGTTCTTTGCTCTGTCTTTAAACGACAATTAATCTGAACATCAACCGAATTGTCCAATTCCCAATCTTCTTGCGTTCTTTTCCCCAATAAATGCAACCAATTGCATTAAACGTCTTTTTTTTTCTACAACAACCGTGATGATATCCAATTTCACTTGACTACTCTGAATCGGTCACTTTATGCCTTAAAATTGCTGTTGCTAATGTAGTAGTAGTAGTAGTAGTAGTAGTAGTAGTAGTAGTAGTAGTAGTAGTAGTAGTAGTAGTAGCAGCAGCAGTAGAGTAGTAGTAGTAGTAGTAGTAGTAGTAGTAGTAGTAGTAGTAGTAGTAGTCGTTCTCTTATTTCTTTATTATGAAACATACAGCATCAATAGTAGATTTTCAATATTAGCTTTATTGATAATTAGAGCGATAGTGATGATGATAATAGTTACAACATTAGTATTAAGATGAAGAGGAGGCGAAGGAAGAAGAGCAGGGTGATGAAACGGACCAATTGAATTATTCTAAATTATCTCTACTTGGTTTGATTTCATTATTACACCTTATATAGAAACATTTGTGTGCATATTTATGTGTTTATGCACGTATTAAATATATATATATATATATATATACACATTTCGTATGTGTATTTCGTGTGCAAGATTCTTGATGTGGATACGTGTGTTGAAAGAAATACAATTAAACCTTGGGAGAGGCATTATTACCGGCATAATGCCTCTCCCAAGGTTTAATTGTATATATACACAGTTTTAAATTTTTTAATTTAAGAGAGAGGTTTGACGCTAATATCCATTATTAACGTAATTTATTCCTATGTCAACATTTCTGTATAAA
>NC_068987.1:102499139-102501479 GCF_001194135.2 Octopus bimaculoides
TATATATCCATGTATTTATGTATATATATAAATCCAAGACCAAAGACGAAGAGCAAACAGAAAAACTAAACAAGGCGTGGACGTGTTACATGTTAAGTATTAGCAGACGCTCAGGGAAGGAAAGAAAGTTGGCTTAACATTTCGAGCAAAGCTCTTATACACACATAAATTTAAGACTTAGTCAAATATGTTTGAAAGATATTTCAACCACCAGTTCGTCATGGAGAAATTGGTGTTAGAACAAAATAGTTAGCTCAGAACGTCATGTACTTTACTCATAGATGCATTGCATTTCGACTTCGTTAATTCTCTTTGGTATCAGTTATCAAGAGAGCTTATTCTGACATGACAAAAAAGCTTTGTTTCCAAGTAGTGCACATTGGTAGCCAATCCGATTCGTGACCCGACAGTTTACAAACTTCAAACCAGTTCAAATATGATTAAAAGTTATCTGGACCTCTAAAGGGCTTTGCTGCTGCCTCTGCTGCACTTGTCACTGCTACAGCTGCTACCACTGCTGCCACTACTGCTGTTGCTACTACTACTACTACTACTACTACTACTACTACTACTACTACTACTACTACTACTACTGTTGCTGCTACCTACCGCTACTGTTACAGCTGCTTGCAGTCTAGAAGCCGCATTGTGACCATACGAAGTAGAGTATTCCTCCGTCACTTAGGAACTAGGCCTTAGAATCAAAAATGACAATATTTGTGAACTTCCTGAGACGTTCCGTGAGTTTTGAAGAAATTAGTGTGTGATTTGAGATTTAGCTCCTAGTTCTAAATACTGTAGTTATTTGGACATCTAGTGAACATCTAGCTTCTGATACTGCAACTGTTGCTTATCCTTCAGTTAATTTTGCTATTGTTACTCCTGTCTCTCTGGCTTTTGGCTTCTCTGTCACCATGATTCTAATTGTTGTTTTGGGTCCCGTTCTCGTCGTTCCTAATGTTGCTAGTAAATATTCAAACTTTTGTTTCATTTATGATTGATTTAAAAGTTGCTCTTTCAAGTGTTTAACCTTTTCATCTCTGAACGTGCTGAAGCTCCACTGTAAATATTGCAATCGTAGATAACGGTGCTATTTCTGCTGCTGTCGTCTTTGCAAGCTATTGTAACTACTACAGTACAGTGATTATTGTTGTTGTTGTTGTGGTGGTGGTGGTGGTGATTACTGCTGTTGTATGTTTTGTTTATTTATATATAAACTGATAATGTAATTCCTACCGCAGCAATTGAATTTCTAGATTATCTTACTGCAGTTGTTGAAAATATTGCAATTTTTCGTACCGGCAATAGTTCATACTGTAATTTTAATTGTGTCTATTACATTTCATTCCCTCATGAATCGTGTTCTCTCAGAGGGGCGCCATGACATTTGCTGCTGGAGTTAGTGGGGTTGTTGGAGATTTCGTTGTCGTTTTCCTGCAGCAGGTGGTTATGTAGATACCATTGCCTGATATGTCTGAATAAATTTTCGTTTCTAATTGTCATAGGCATTGGTTTTCTGTTATTTGGTATTGGTTGGTTTGGCGTATTAGATATTACTAAATGTCTTATAGTCTTTGATTTGTAGTTATAATAAACAGCATCATTTTCCGCCATTATCAATCCGGGTTATTTGTTTTGGATTTCATGCTTACAGTTTTGTTCGCCTCCATACTACGACATAGAACACCGATGAAATCCGTTACATAAGAGATGATATACCCGCCGAGATTTCTGTATATGGTTAGCTACCTTTATAGCATTATATATTGAATATGTTGTAATATAATGGGATATATGCTGCTTTTATCGTTGCATTCTTTACTTCATGTACGTTATTTATGCGTTCAGTAATCCATACTTCAATACCTTTCTATATATGTTTGCAAACATAATTTCTTGCTTCCTCTGTCTGATTTTCATTTTAACTTTCCCATACGCTTAAACTTTTCCGCGTTTCTGTCTATGTCACTCTGTCTGCATCTCTCTCTCTCTCTCTCTCTCTCTCTATCTCTCTCTCTCTCTCTCTCTCTCTCTCTCTATCTTTCTCTCTCTCTCTCTGTCTCTATTTATCTATCTCTATCTCACATTTGCTCACATACAACGCCTCCTAATCGACTCTCAGTACATCCCTCACTCTCCTCTTCTTCTCTTCTCCCTCTTTCACTCCCTCTCCTTCTCCTCATTCTCTCCTTCTCTCTCCAACTACCTATCTGTCTATGCATATTATATTACTCATTTGGTCTATTTATGTATTCCCATTTACACACGTGTTTTTGTATGTTTGAAAGTGTGTGTTTGTATTTGTGTGTATACATACATACATTTATATACATATATATA
>NC_068987.1:102501951-102503941 GCF_001194135.2 Octopus bimaculoides
TATATATATATGCGTCTATGTATTCATCGTAGTTAGGTCATTTTATTTTTAAATATTCACTTTGTTCACACCCACTTGATCACTTCTCTGCTTCCCTTCCTTTCTTTCTCTCTCTCATTCTCTCTATCTCTTTCTATCTTACACGCACACACACACATACACACACACACACACACACACACACACATATAGAAACACGTTATCGCGCATGCGCATCTATTTACGAGCCATTCATCCTAGCACTCTCCACTTCCTTATCGCCATTTTAACTGTGTATTTCTAATTCACTTCCATGGGAATTCCTCTCCTCTCGCTCACGCTCATCCTGCTTGTCCCTCTCCCTCATCGTCATCGCTTCATTGTTAGGTCTCGTTTGCACTCCCTCCCCCTTTAAAACTCAGCATGTCCATCCCATTCAATCTTCCATCGTCACCGCCCCCATACGTACCCATGGATCCACTCTCCCTCTGAACTTATTCAAAACTTTCACACGCCTACATTTTAGCCATCACCGTATCTCTTCCTTTCATCTTTCTCTTTACCATTTTCCATTTCTCCCTCTTTCTTTTTAGTTTCATGTATACTCATACATAAATACACACTCGCACACAACTACACATACATACACTCATGCAGACACACATACTAAAACGTGTATATATATATATATATATATATATATATATATATATATATATACTACATACATACATGTATATATGTGTATGTGTGTGTAGAGTGATGGAAGGACGTAGGGAGAGAGAGAGAGATAAAGAGAGAGAGAGAGAGAGAGATAAAGAGAGAGAGAGAGAGAGAGAGAGAGAGAGAGAGGTGTATATATGTATTTATGTGTATACATATATATGCATGCTTGAATGTGTGTGTATGCATCAATGAGTGTAGGTGAGAGTGAATACTGCTGCATATATATATATATACATACATACCCAAACACAAGCATTTTTATATACACACACATACGAACATACACATAGACATACCTACTTATATATATAATTATGTGTGTGTATATATGTGTGTGCGCACGTGTTTTTGTGTATCTAAGCTCATAATTGTATGCATAATATAATTGTCTTATATATGTATATATATATGAATATGTGTGTGTGTTTGTCTCTATGCGCATACAAACATGTGCGTACCGTGTGCTCAATCTCCACCCTTTCATGAACTCTAGTATTTTACTTTCGGGTCGCAACAAACCCACTGTTATCTTACATTGGTATTTCTGCATTTCTTTTACTCCCTATTTGTCTCCTCTTTTATTTCCTGTTTCGTCTCTCTTGCATTATCTCCCTTTACGGAACCATCTCATTTTTATACACTACCTTTCATCTCTCTTTTTCTCCTCATCTCTCAATTTCTATACATTTCTCTCTGCATGTATCACACTGTATCACAGCCTTTCTCTCTCAATTTTCTATATCTCTTTCCTGTATACCAATTCCTACTCTTTCTCTTCCTCTTATTCTCATCTCTAGCTTTGCCTCCTTCCTCTCCTTTCTCTCTCGCTCACAGTCTGTCTATCTCTCTGTCTCTCCCTCTGACTTTCTTTTTTCTCTCTACCTATTTATCTCCTCCGTCACTATTTAAGTTATCACCTACACCCACATCCAAACTGATCATACAGTTTGCGAATGTGATCCCTCGCATGGCTGCATTCCAATTTCCGGTTGTTCCTTAAATAAAATCGGCAACATAAAAGCTTTCTATCTCTCAATTTCCCCATCTCCTCCCTTTTCAATTCCTCCCCTCACTCATATTTGTGCATGTGTATATCTCTGAATATGCACACCTCTTTATCCATTAACTTATATGCATGTACGCGCGTGTATCTCCAGTGTATGTGTGTGTGTGTGTGTGTGTATGAGTGTGTGCGTCTATTTATCCGTTTATATATATTTATACACACATATATATATTCATGTATATATACGTATCCTTCTATGTTTGTGTATAAATATATATA
>NC_068987.1:102504326-102505802 GCF_001194135.2 Octopus bimaculoides
GTGCATAAGTTTTTTGTGTATGCTCGTATATACAAATATATAAACATGTGAAATTATATAAACATATATGTTTGTGTATTTGTGTACATTTGTCTTGGCACGTATGTGTGCCTCTTTTTGTACGTTTACTCTATATTTAGATAGAGAGGTAAATAGGTAGGTAAGTAGATAGATAGATAGATAGATAGATAGATAGATAGATAGATAGTGAGAGAGAGAGAGAGAGAGAATGAGGGAAAGTGAGAGAGAGGGAGAGAGATAATGAGATTGCTATAAGTCTTGCATGAATGTGACAACGAATATGTGAAGGACAAAGTTGCGCAAGCAACAGAACCTAAGTTTTTGTTCTTTTCTTTATAGATAATCAATTGTGCCGCCAATGGAATGATACACATTGCTATATCATTTTAATAATATTTAGTGTTCTAACTTTTAACCTACTTCAGATGAAACAACTTCGATTTGGGGTTGAAACTAAGTTACATTACAGAGTTCCTGGCGATCAAACATCAGGATTTAAGTCGCACATCGACATGAAACAAAGAAATCTTGTTAGTGGATACGAGCGGGGGCGATATTGATTCGAAGGAAAGGTGAACATTGCTGTTGGACCACTTTAGTGGATTATGCTAGAGGGAGGCGATGCAATAGAGACACACAGGGCCACTCTCATAGATTATGTAAAACAACAGACTTTACCTAATAGCATAAATTGTTAGAACTATCTGCCAAATCTAACTAAAATTGCATAGTATATTATTCATGTAGAAATGAGGGGCATACTAAATCATATTGTCATATTTAAACTCTTTTTCTGCGTAAAATACAGAATGAAAATCTGAACAGTCCGCTCAACTATGATACTATAAAATAAGTTCACCGCAAACAGATTTCAGAAATGGTATTTCAGTAATAAAGTAGTCAATTAAATTACGTTTAAAATCTACATTAGATATATGTTAGGTAGCGAGGAGTTTCAAGTCGAGTCTATTATAAAACATGTTCACTGTAAACAAATTTCAGAAATGGTCTTTAGTAATGAACTACTTAATTAAATTACGTTAAAAAAAAACTCATTAACTATATGCTAGGTAGCGAGGAGTTATATAGTCGCTCTATTTCCTTTTTCTTTTTACAAGTGGCAGTTAACTGCCGTTTATATGAAGCATTAGTATTTTCAGAAGAAAGGACACATTTAAAATGAAGTCTACTCGATTTACTCTTCTTAGTGAAGAAGAACAACAAAAAATTGAAGATATATTAAAGTAGCATTACTCATTACTCTTTACTCTTTACTCTTTTTACTCTTTATTTGTTTCAGTCATTTGACTGCGGCCATGCTGGAGCACCGCTTTTAGTCGAGCAAATCGACCCCAGGACTTATTCTTTGGAAACCTAGTACTTATTATATCGGTCTCTTTTTGCCGAATCGCTAAGTTACGGGACATAAACACACCAGAATCGGTTGATGGGGGG
>NC_068987.1:102505812-102506839 GCF_001194135.2 Octopus bimaculoides
GCACCGCTTTTAGTCGAGCAAATCGACCCCAGGACTTATTCTTTGGAAACCTAGTACTTATTATATCGGTCTCTTTTTGCCGAATCGCTAAGTTACGGGACATAAACACACCAGAATCGGTTGATGGGGGGGACAAACACAGACACACAAACACACACACATATATAGAAAATATACACCTATATACGACGGGTTTCTTTCAGTTTCCGTCTACCAAATCCACTCACAAGGCTTTGGTCGGCCCGAGGCTATAGTAGAGGACACTTGCCCAAGGTGCCAGGCAGTGGGACTGAACCCGGAACCATGTGGTTTGTAAGCAAGCTACTTACCACACAACCACTCCTGCGCCTAGATTATTTTTCTCAGAGAAAATGATAAAAAGCCATCAAAGATTAATCAAATAGTCCGACAAAATAGTGCTTACCATCCTTCCTTACTATGCGACGAAATTTAGATTTTTACATTATAGCTACCCATACTGGTATGCTGGAAGGAATTAAAACCGATTGTGCTGAAATTTGACAAACAAATTTATAACAAATATTATGATTACTGTATTAAAACCTCATTTTATTCGTGGCTTTGTAATAAGTTTCAGCTTAGACTGAACAAATCTATTGTTAAAAGTATCGACCAATGAACCATCAGTAATACATGTGTGTGTGTATGTGTGTATGTATGTGTGTGTGTGTGTGTGTGCATAACGGTTGATTTAATGGCTATTTCTAGTAACTAAATCAACCGTGTTAAGAGGAATGTAGTTCTTCGTACACAGATACACACTGATACAGATATGCACAAGTACACACCGACACACACCTACACACACTTCTTACACAGGTGTAAGGACCATCAGCATTTCGTTGTTTAATTCCACCCGCTCAGGATTCCGTTGCACTTTAATGCCGTTGCATTTTACAAGAAATTATTTGTTTCCTCGCTCTCCCCCTCTCTCCTCCTCCTCTCTCTCTTCCTCCTCCTCTCTCTCCTCCTCTCTCTCCTCCTTCTCTCTCTCCTCCTTCTCTCT
>NC_068987.1:102506849-102507443 GCF_001194135.2 Octopus bimaculoides
GCTCTCCCCCTCTCTCCTCCTCCTCTCTCTCTTCCTCCTCCTCTCTCTCCTCCTCTCTCTCCTCCTTCTCTCTCTCCTCCTTCTCTCTCTTCCTCTCTCACTGTCCAACTTTCTGACTCTGTCTCTCTTAATATATGTGTATATATTCTTTTATTCATTTGCTTGTTTCAGTAATTTGACTGCGGCCAGGCTGGAGCAACACCTTTAGTCGATCAAATAAACCCCAGGACTTATTCTTTGTCAGCCTAGTACTTATCCATCGGTCATGCTTTGCTGAACCGCTAGGTGTTTCGAAATGCTGTGTGGTGTAGGTGCTGGAAAGTGGTCAGTGCTAGTGTGTGAGGAGTGGTGTGGGGTTGGTATCAAAGGAAGAGAGGAAGTGACGTTGGTGTCAGATGAAGAGAAGAGGTGAGTTGATCCCATGTGGCGCAAAGGAGCGATGAGAGATCAAATTTATTCACGCTGAAGGCGGGAGATATATTTATATAAATATAAATATATATATACATTCACATGTATATATACATACATGTATATATATGTATATATACATATATATATATATATATATATATATATATATATATATATATA
>NC_068987.1:102507641-102509252 GCF_001194135.2 Octopus bimaculoides
AGAGAGAGACAACTAGACAGACTGACAGACAAGTAAGCAGACATATAGACACACAGACGGACGGACAGAAATTCAGAGAGATAGACATACAGACAGGCAGATAGATAGACAGATAGATAGATAGATAGATAGATAGATAGATAGATAGATAGATAGATAGATAGATAGATAGATAGATAGACAAACATTACTGAATCTCACTCTTTCAACAACGACGATTCAATTGCCCAATTGACTGGTACAAATAGGCTCATGTATTAATATACTTAGTACTTGAGCATTAACCAAAAATGTAGATCCAGAACTGAAGAATCAGCAGGAGGAACTGCTCGAAGCAGTAATACGTTTTGAATTTCGGGTACAGTTCACACTAAAGAATTGTGCTGTACCTATAAATGTATACATTTTCAGGATGTCAAGCATCATAATCTATCTCTCTCTCTCTCACTTTCTCTGCCTCTATATTTGTCGCTCTCTCCTTTTCTGTTTATGTACATATCACTCTTTCAACAAGCACACGCACGCTCACAACTCACGCACACAAAATACACACACCAACACACACACACAGACACACATATATATATCTGCAGAGATAACGACTTCTGCCCTCTAAATTGAGCCTGTTTGACCGAGACCATTTTTTATGAAGCCACCGTAGAATCTACGAGTGCTAAAGACGTAGTTTCGTCAAAGGAACATATTGGCCTCACTGAGGGAAATTTTAAAGCTAGGTTCAATAATCACACCTTAAGCTTCAGATACTGAGATAAAAGAAAAACGACCAAATTACCTAGATATATATGGTTATTAAAAGAACAAGGTATCAGTTATAAAATTCATTGGAAGATCTTGGCCAAGTATAAACCTTATACCAACGGCAGTGGGAAGTGCGGTCTTTGTGATATGGAAAGATGACTCATCTGGAAAAGTTCCTTAGACACCACTACATGTCTAAATTCAAGAACTGAATGTTTTGGATCATGTCTGCATACGATAAATGTGAATGTGTGTGCATGTGTGTATATGTGTACGAATATATGCATGAATGTGTGTGTAAGACACATATTCCGGTGCATAAGGGTGACTGTAATGCATGTCTCCTTCCTTTATACGTATATGTATGTTTATACGCTTGTATATATCCGGTTGTAGATGTGTTGCTTGATAGGAGGGTATATATATATATATATATATATATACACAAACACATACATACACATATATGTACCTCTATATATATGTATATATGTGTATATTCATGTATGCAGCGATTGTGGATATATGCCTGTACGAGTGTGCATATATGTGTACGATTATGGTTGTGTATGTGTATATTTACTTATATAAATGTCTATAAGTGTAGACATATATCTATGTGAGGATGAAGTTGCATATATATATTTAAGTATGTGTGTGTGTATATATATGTATATGCGTATGTATGTATGTATGTGTGTGTATGTACATATATGTATATTTATATATGCAGCGAGTGCGAATATATGCCTGTATAATTGTGCATATATGTATATTGTTTACGTTTTAATATGAGTGTATTTATTTGTTAAGTTCTCATTTAGAATGTGGTTGCGTGCATTTTTCATGATT
>NC_068987.1:102509769-102510945 GCF_001194135.2 Octopus bimaculoides
TAATAATAATAATAATAATAATAATAATAATAATAATAATAATAATAATAATAATAATAATAATAATAATAATAATAATAATAATAATAACAATAATAATAATAAGATGCTCTATTATTTTTTTTACTCTGAGTAGTATCTGACTGACTAGACGTAAGCAATTTATAATTCCAGCGATCATTAGCTTATGTTTAATTTGGATATCGTGAATTCAAGGACACTTTGCCTTCTTTGTTTTTCCATGTTTAAGACGTTTTGTGTGATTTTAGAAATAGTTTGGTACTGTTTCAATCAGTTCAATTATCACATAAAAGCATCCCAGTTAGAATCCAGATAGAATAAGTTGTCGTAGAAAAGTGTTGGTTGGAGGTTTGTGAGGAAAAATGTATTTAGCAAGTAATTCAGAACAGGAGCTGTAGTTATAGCAGTAGATTATAAGGAAAAAGTAATAGCGTAAGAGGGAGAAGAAGCCTACTTATTTTTGTGTGTAGGAAAGACTGTATATCTGTAGGAGCAACGGAAACAGGATTATCATTCAATGTGTGCAATCAATATAACCATTGCGCATCTTCTTTAAGCTTTGTAAAGGTTAAACAACTGATGGGGATTGCAAACTTTCCTGACTATAAATAAAATGTTAAATATTTTTAGTAATACTGTTTTGCCAATGTAATATATGTGAGTCACCATATGAGATCCTACATTTGTACGTAATTTAATGAAAGTTTTAGTAGTGCATCGTTCATCATTGGGGAATAGGATTTTCAAGCTAGTTTCTCTCCATCTGTGTAAAGATTTTGTGCTTGTTCTATTGAAAGCAAATATCCTAAAACTGGTTCTGATGGTCCGTTGTGTCGGATTGCTGATGTGTACAATATAATCTTCCAAGTAGGTTAAACGATAAACTTGTCACAATCAGGGTACTAACCACTGGGTAGTTGGTTTCTTTAACCACCAAGGATTTCCATTATAATCACGCTCTAAAATGCAAACGTGCCTGATTCACAGATACAGATTCTTCCTGTAATGTTTAATCCCTACTGATGCCCAATAATCTCGGTTGTTTGTATTGAAGACATAATTCTCTCCGAAAAAAAAAAATGTGTACTTACATATAATATGCATATATACATACATACATACATACATACATACATACATATATATATATATATA
>NC_068987.1:102511756-102512116 GCF_001194135.2 Octopus bimaculoides
TATATATACATATACGGATACGTATAAATTATCCCTATATGAAAGTTTCCTCGTCTAAAATCCTAAAAACCGATGCAGTGTATCAGATTTGTCTATCGAACGAACTACTTGATACTTTCATCAACAATCAAGAGACATCAAACAATAATCAATGCAGTGTATGTGTGATGTGTGGGCACGGCTGGTATAATGCTTTCATGTTGATTGCTATGTTGCAGGAATCGGCTTTTAGAATTGAGAATTTCTTTTGATCTCTATGAATCTGATTTACTCTTACACCTACTCATGCTACCAAACATATATATACATGTATATATACATATATATGTGTGTGTTTGTGTGTGGGTGTGTGGATGCATG
>NC_068987.1:102512126-102513631 GCF_001194135.2 Octopus bimaculoides
CAGATATATGTGTATGTATGCCTTTGTGTAATTATATTGTTGTATGTGTATTTTGGTCCCTTGCTCATATGTATGTGTGTATGCGTATGCCCGTTTGCAGGTGTGGTGAATATGTGTATGACCGAGTGTACAGTTTCTGTGTATAGTTTATTTGATGTTGTGTTCTCTGTCATCAAATCGAAAATTTATATAACATAGAAGTACATATGCGTGTGTTTTAGACTGCTATACTTAAAGATATAGACACAACCACACGCACGAACATATATATATATGTGTGTGTGTGTGTGTGTGTGTGTGTGTGTGTGTGTGTGTGTGTGTGTGTGTTTCTGTGTGTGTGTGTGTGTGTGTGTGTGTGCGTGTGTGTATGCATATATACGTAATGAATGTAGAAGTCTGTCTAAGGCAATATAGATTCAACATGGGACGTACATTGTACATGTAAAAGTATATACTGCATATGTTTACACGAAAAACGATTGCGATTTTCTCGGCCACCCAATCATACAGTGTGTTATCATCATTTGAGAACAACAGAAAGAGGCTTTAGAGAATTAATCCTAGATTATATATATTAATTTTAAAGCTAGACACTCAACGTCGAATATACAAAATCATCCGTCTTATTGGGAATTCAAATGCTCTCTTTTTGCATGCAAACTTTAACTTAAAGAACACTACTTTCATAGGTTTGTTGTAATTATTATTATAATTAAGATGTTGACCAGTTCAGTACTTAGCAAATAGATTGACTATATTTTTGCTGGACGATTGCTGGACATGTACACAATACAGGCGATAGGGAGATTTAGTGGTTGATGTTCAGAGTAAGATGAAGAGAAAAGATTAGGTGAGATTGAAGTTTGATTTTTTTAAATGGTTAATAAACTCAGAGGAGGTGTTAGAGTAGAAGATAAAAACTTTCATTTTAAACCAATTCATGACATGGTACCATTTTGGCATATAAATGTTGTTTACTCCTTTCCCTGGAGAATGTGGATTCATAGTGCACAGAGACGGCGCACACTGACAAGAAAGTGCTGGAAAGGCCTGTAAAGCTGAAATGGAGTAGACATGTTCGCTAGCGTATGTAGTAATTGTTTGAATAGTCTGTGTTCCCAGAAGTAATTGGCAAAGCAAAATACGCAGATGATAAATCGTAAATTTGACGGTATGCAACGCAAGTTCTGAGAAGAGTGATATTGTGACTTTGGCCCAGTCACGAATGTAATGAGGGTAATGTTGGGGTAGGAGTTGAATCGTAGGTGAACTCATTCAAAAGTAACTATATCTTGAATTCCGAAATTCCTGTCTTCCTTGAAGTCGACGACTTGTGATGCGGGAAAGATTGGAGCAATTGCAGAATTCGAACTTTGCATCAGAATGCAGAGTTCGGACCTAGCGGATAACTTTGTCCTTCACTAACCGCTATGCATGTCAATGGTCCGACACTGTCAATCTTCTCCTGATAAAATTGTTATATTTATATATATATATATATATAT
>NC_068987.1:102513769-102515821 GCF_001194135.2 Octopus bimaculoides
TATATATATAAACTTTGCCCTTTCTTGTAAATAATGTACCATTCTTCTGTTCAGCTAGATTCTTCGCTTACTTTTAATGTTTCTAACTGCCTAACTTGTTTCTAGAAGAAACCAGTTAAGGTAATAAGATTCCTGTATGACAAAATGAAAGATGGAACAGCTGAAAGGGAAAATAAATATGTATATGTATAACATATATGGGGATATTATTGTGTATACTAATACCTGTGGCGTAGCATGCGTAAAAAACCCGTTACGGTTAGAAATGAATAATTGATAATTAAGTGTACTAACAAGCAGTACCGGCATGCTAGGTATAGTAGTCAAAATGACAAAACCACAAGTTTTCTGTTAAACACAAATGTAAAAGCGGCAAATGAATGAAAATCCTAAAACCACGTACCGATAAAGAAAATAATCGAAAATTGAAAAAAACAGACATACCCGTATCACCGTGATTTCGAACTTTGAGAATAACACTTTGTTCATCTTTAGCCAGTCTTTCTGACCACAGGATTACAGAGATTATTCACCTCACCAATATTTACGATGACCGTTTTTAATGCTGCGGCAAATTAAAAAAAAAGTATCGAAGTGAACAAAAAATATTTAAATATGCAAGAGGACATTATTGTTTATAATAATATCAGTGACTTAGCATGCGTAAAAAATAAAAATAACGGTAAAAATTTGTCATGGTCGCTTGAGAAGCGTTCCTATTCAAAAGATCAAATGGACGCTTGAAACCCTCGAGCCCGTGATTTGCATGCATAAGCCTGTGTTTCTGTATGAATGTGTCCGTGCATGTGTGAGTGTGTAATCATTTCGTAAAATGATGATGGCTGCGGTGTTGATTTTCTTTATTGTTTCGCCGTGTCTATTACTGCCATCTCTATTTTGTGATGATGTTTCAATACCAAGTAAGGTTCTGTTGAACATTTCTATATTAAAATGTATGCAGCCATGACTTAATTGTCTTTTGTTTCAAAATATTCCTGTACACGGTTACTTCATCCAATGAGTCGTTCATTTTCATATGAAGATATGTTATGAATTCATGGAGATTTAACTTCTCTTTCTAACAGCTCGATCGACTCTATAATGGATCCGTAGCTACTCTTGCAGTCAGTGCTATGTTACTAGTTGTAGTTTTATAGTGTATGAGCACTTTTTTTTATTATTCAATCAGAAATTGTGCCACGGAACCTAAGATGTTACCAGCCTTTCCTGACTCATTCAAGCAGGAAGGTGTACCAAAAAATTCAATGCAGTTGTCGTTAAATGGGATTATCTTTCAGGAAGAATTACTCTAAGTTCTGAGGTCAGTATTAGTAACTCAGACTATTGGAATAATGTCAGCGTTTCATGCATCATTTGAATGAATGTTGAGCAGTTTAGGATTATGTAAATCTGAGGTATCCATTTTAAGTGCATTGGGTCGCTCACTCAATGTCACTAAGCAGCCTATGACTCAATTGAGGCACGATTCAAACAATGGGAATAATCACCTATCTACAAGCACCCTCTAAAAGACTAGGTAAAATCAATAAATTCCTTTTGAGTAACACGTAAATTTTCGAATGATATTCTACTGCGAGAGTGAGTTGCTTTTTACTACCCTACCTGTTTATGTAAAGATTTCTTGGATTTCGGTAAGTTAAATGAGTTGATTGCCCAATGATATCCCATCACTGATACCGTTAAAATAATACGAACCTTAAAAACTTTATCGAACAGCTGGGCACCGAACGAACACGGCCAATGGTAACTCCATTTTTTCCACATATTAATACAAAAACGTGACTTTGGATGGAAAGTATAGAAAAAGCAAATCTAAGTGAAAATAATAGAAAAATATAGATAAAGGAAACCAGGCATGAAACAAAGATGGCCCATACAATTTTCTCTCTTTTTTTTTACCCTGTATTTATATCCTATTCATTTAAACGCTACGTTTACATTAATTGTATAGAAATACATTCTGATTGCCATTACAGGGTCGTTATCTTTTTTGCATTCTTATTTTCAGCCCTCCTGCAGGCAGTACGTTCA
>NC_068987.1:102516847-102520156 GCF_001194135.2 Octopus bimaculoides
TATATATGTAATACATATATAATATACATATATACATATATACATATATACATATATAATATATGTAATACATATATAATATACAATATATATATATATATATTGTATATTTACATGTATATTACATATATATGTATGCATAATACACATACTCGTGTGTATTATGTAGATAGATAGATAGATAGATAGATAGATAGATAGATAGATAGATAGATAGATAGATACTGCATGGTAATATAGATTCATTACCTACAATATATTTAGTTCTTATCAACAATCACGCGCCTACACACAGAGAATAATTTGGAAACAAATGAACAATCAAATCAAATGGGGGAGAAAGGAAAAGATGAATGATACACAGACACGTACACGCACACACACATACATACATGCACACATATACTTTTGCATGTATATGTGTAAGTATATACACACGCACATATATAAAGAGAGAGACAAAGAAAAGTATTTTGAAGCGAAAAATAAAGAAAGGTAATGTCGAAGAAATACACTTAAATATGAAGGAAACGAGAATACCAGGAACAAAATTTACAAAGTTTCGCATCTTTCTATATTCCCGTTATTATATACATAAAGTCAATTATATATTTGGAGGTTTAAACTTCGCTAGTTGATTTTGGTTTTCATTGATACCTTCATATGTTCATGTGCACGCATACAGTGATGCGCCTCGTTTTGAGGAACTATGAGCCACTAAGAATTTGATAGATAATTTTAGTTACTTTTTGTTTTATTTTTTACTTATTTCAAATTTCTATAATGGTAGTGATATAAAGTTTCAGGAAATGAGTTCGAATTTTGCCGTATTTTGATAAATTTATTGGTTCTACTGCTATCACTGCGAAAATCTCTTTCAATTCCACTTTGATCATCCATGCATTTTATCTGTCCGGGTCGCAAAAAATGTAGCAGCCAAGTATTGGTTAATTGACTAACAATTATCTAATTTATCTAATTGGCTAACAATAACGAAGAGATATTGAACCAGTGTGTGTGATATCATTATTGGCGTCATGACCCCACTGTCAACACACAGTTTGAATAAAGACAGTCTTTCAGTAAGTCATGACCTCTATCGCTATATTGCTCTTTCAGAAAATTATATATCAGACGAATTTTAATTGGCAAAAGTATTAAAATTGTATTTGTCATTCTCTGTGAAGGCGTCATAAATATTATTGTCATATTGCTCAACTAAAAACATTAATGTTTCAATATTTTATATTCTGTAAACTCTATATACATTGTAAAATATTTACATTTACATGGATGACTTTCTCATAAACTCTTTCAAGGTCAATGTTCTGTTTCCACATGTATCATATATCTTTCTGAATAACTGCAATAAGGCGTGACTGTTGCTTCTAACAGTTCGAATAAACATACAAAAGTTAGCACATTTGTGAATATTTATATATTTATTCTTTCGTTCGTTTATCCATCTGCTTCATTCAACTAATTATTTGCATCTAACCAGCAATATCACCTTGAAATATTTAGTTCATATTTAGTCCATAAAAACGATTATTTTAAGTGTAGAATAATTTATATGAAGTAAACAATCCAACTCTCGTTATCAAGCGATGAGAGTCAAATGCAACTAGCTAAGTAATCTCACGAATATCTATATACATATTTAAAATATATGTGTATTCGTATATATATTGTTTTATTCTGTTACTTTTATCAGTCATTACTTTTAGGCGGTGCATGGTCAGTAGGTTAAATAGACCCCAACACTTGGCTGGTACAGACTAAACACCAGGTTGATCAGAGTAGAATTGATGACAAACTTTAACATTGATAGCACTGGAACTACAATGTGTATCACTGGATGTTAACCAATCACAAAATCTTTACTGAAAGCTTAGCAATCAATTGATCAAAACCCGGCAAAATTCGAACTCACTGCCTGACACTTTATATCACTACCAGTATGGAAGTCTCAAATAAGTAAAAAGCAAAACTAAGAAAGAACTAAAATTATGTATCACACGCTCATTGTTCCTCAAAATGAGACACATCATTGTATGCGTTCACATGTATATATGAAGGTATCTATGAAAAATAAAGACACCTCTTGAGATTTAAACTTCCAAAGATATAATTGTCTTTATGTATCTATCAGTCACTTTTGCCGAAACGCTAAGTTACATAGATACACTACCATCGGTTGTCAAGCGATGGCAGGCGAACACACACAGACACACATGTATACACACACATACATACACACACACCCAAACAATCACTCATACAAGTGTATATATATATATTCTTTTATTCTTTTATTTGTTTCAGTCATTTGACTGCGAATATGCTGGAGCACCGCCTTTAGTTGAGCAAATCGACACCAGGATGTATTCTTTGTAAGCCTAGTACTTATTCTATCGATCCTTTTTTTGCCGAACCGCCACTTACCACACACCCATTTCTGCACCTAGGCGTCTTTCAGTCTTCGTCTACCAAATCCACTAAATGGCATTGGTTGGCCCGAGGCTATAGTAGAAGTCCCCTGTCCAAGGTGGAACTGAACCCGGAACCATGTGGCTGGGAAGCAAGCTTCTCACCAATCAATAAAATTCCAACTTAGTCTGATTTTCACGTTTTATAATTTGCAATAATTTACAATTTTATAATATCGAAATAAGCTAGTACTTTCATACATTACACAATCATCCGATTTATGTAATGACAATCATGCTCCACAACTGATAATTGTAGCGAAATGGTTGGAATTGCTTGCGACGTGATCCAGTAAGCTGAGTCTTACAAATTGTATTTTAATCAATTAGCATGTGACTTAGATGTCACGGTTTAATGAGCGCGGCAACTGATTTCTAAGTGTATTTCCGTCAATCAGTACGTGGCTTAGACCTTACGATTTGGTGGGCACGTCAAGGTTTCTTTAATTTGACCGCACCTACAAGATTGTTTGGTTATATCTTGGAAAGTTGAAAACAACACCCCTGTTTTCATTGAATTCTACTGTTACTCAAGGAATTTTTATTCCAATTGAGTCAATGTTCATTTCGTCAACATTCTCCCACCACTTTTGTTATTGTTGTTCTTACTGTTGGCGGTGCCAGAATGATAAGAGTATTTATTATCATTAACACCATCTTCATTATAATTATCTTTGCTACTATAACTGAACGGGTTTAAATTCATCAATAAAATTATTTGCTCTCACTTTTCTCTAAATTTCACTTACGTTTTGTGGTTTGTAGGATGGGGGAATATTATAAACATTTTCTGACCTCTCTCTCTCTCTCTCTCTCTCTC
>NC_068987.1:102520301-102521431 GCF_001194135.2 Octopus bimaculoides
ATATATATATATATATATATATATAATGCTATGTATACATCTATACATTATGGTGGAAGTCAAAGTAGATTAAGTAATATACAGTAGCGTAACTTTTATTGCTTTAAAAATCTTTTGGGATGGATAATAGTTAAACACTGCCTGCAGGAACTGACATCAACATTATACATTTCAAGTAAATTGAGGCAATCTAAATTCAAACCTGGTTCTAATGGCCAAATTTACATTGCGTTTTTCGCATTGGCCTACATTCTCTACAATAATACTAAGTTATTTCTTACAGAGAATCCATCGAAGATGCCCCTTCGTAGCCACTCTACGTGGTAGAAGTTAAAACCAAAATTTCGTTAAGTCAAGGGCAATCAGATTAACTAAAACAAAAAAAAAAGAAAGAATGAAGCTGACTGCAAGCAAGAACGTACTAACAAACCATTGCTTCGAGGAAACGAAATAACGACTGTGTGATTGATGGCCATCTCAAAATAGAAACTATAAGCTATACCTTTTCGAAATCGGTCTACAACAGAGGGAAGACATAATAGATTGTATAGATTTGGAAATGCTATGTCTAAAAAACCGAAATGCGATTAAATGGCTTTGAACTTTGCGCTTGGTAGTTTGGAGCTGACCGGGAGCTAATAAATCATAAACAACTTCATCCAGAGGAAGAAACAAAAGAGAAATCTCAGAAAGGTCGATGCACAGAAGAAATCAACAGCCCTATAAAACAAAGCTAAAGTATTCATTACGTGAAAACTCCTTTAGCAAGAAAGCACATTTAAATGGTGTCGTACCTTTAATCTAAAACGCACACATTCTCCGAACATACATACGTAGAAAAGAACAAGTACATTCTCACACATATATAAGTGAGAGCGAGACCGACAAAAAAAAATCAAAGTACTCGGGGCAATTTATTCGACTACAAGGTCTTCTCACTGGTGTCCCATGGTCGCAGTCAAATGAGTGAAACAAGTAAAAAATAAAAGGTAAAAGAAAGATGACTAAGTATGCATGCATTATGTATGCGAACATGCATGTATATCTATGTCTATATCTATCTATCATTACATACACACACACACACACACACACACACACACACACACACACACACACACACACACACA
>NC_068987.1:102523332-102525933 GCF_001194135.2 Octopus bimaculoides
ATATAAGCAAGACATACAGCTGTGTGTATGTTCATACAAAAATATACGTCTGACTACTTACATCTTCATTTCTGTAATGATATCTATAATGTAAATACATAGTTAGATCTCTATTTTCTTTGTACAGATAGATAGATAGATAGATAGATAGATAGATAGATAGATATGTGTACATATATGAAATGTACATACATGTGCATGTGTGTATATATGTTTGTGTGTACACCTATATGTTTATATACATTTATGAACCTACTTACCCAGCTATCTACCTCGCCACAACCCAATATACCTATTTCCTCTGGTCATAATGATAAGTGGCTTTTAAGAAAGTTAGTTCTAGTGTATGTCTGTGCTGATGCTTCTTTGGCAATTACATTTCTGCTAGATCAGTTCTCTCTTAACAATATGGCACTATACAATGAGAGTAAATGATTGCGTTGTGTTGAAAAGATTGATTGAGATTGATCAAGGGGAGACTCTAGTAATGATTTCGAAGGGATTCAGCCGTAACGTTATCAGTCTGGCGTCTATGGTCGTTCTGATGTTACGGTGATGTAGCTGACGGTAAAAGCTGTGGCGATGATCTCAGTAACGGTGGTAGTGAGTAATCGCAGTATTTGTGAATTTGAAAGTTATGGCAACGAAGATGGTAGGAGAGGTGATGGTGAAGGTGGTAATGATGTGCACAAAATAATACCAATCTTTTCATTTTTCAAGTAGTGGTGGAGTTAAATCCTAGTTATAAATGTGGATGAGTACCATCTGTCATATTAAAAACTGTTCTAAATTTATTTTCATATGAATCTCGTTATACTCACGTCGAATTTAGTAAAGAACAGAATGTACAAACGTACTTCACTGTTTAAGTCGAATGTGCAGTCATATTGGCAGTATAATTCGACGATGACCATTCAGTAGTCCAAACAATTGAGTTCCCTGCTCTGTGGAGGAGCGTGTAGCATACTACTGACAAATGTCCCCTTATTGAATTTTGAGGTAGGATTCACGTGACACAATATTTTTCAAGGATGTACCTCAGAATCCATTTGAATGGCGTCTGCGCACGTTAGCAGACATGATGTATTATTAATAGGAACTTGATAAGATGCTACGCAGTGGGATAGAACCCGAGAATCTATTCATTGGAAAGTGAAAGACTTGGCCATTCAAACATGATGCTTCCGTAGATAGAATGCACCACACGGAAACTTTTTCACGTGAACACACTTATGTATGTCAGGATGATCACCTACATTCCACGTGCAGGTAGAGCTATGGGATATTGTGGTGTTGGAAGACACAGGGACGTCATCAGGTCACTCAAAGGGCAATTAGCATGTCATAGGTCTTTTCCATCTGCATGTACTGTAATCAGAAGGCGACAAGAACAATGATGACATGGAATAAATAATAATAAATGAGCCTAACAATTTCAAAAACCAAGACAAAAAGCAGCAGCTGCAACAACATTGACATCAACTAAACAACAACAGATTCAGCACATGTCACCATATTTCTTTGCCGAAAAGAAAAATAGGCTTTTCGTTGACATATACAAGATGAATAACATTTACTTTAAAGAAGATATGTGTAAAACGTGAAAATAATGAAAACGGTATACAGAGAGCATTACCAGTCGAACTGGTACTATGTAGTCTATGTTTATAGACACTATATTACGCTGATGGAATGTGACAAGAATTTGATTTATATTCCAAGTTCTATATCAATATATCCTATTCTTCTTAGAAATACCCAAATATGCCAGGAATATATATAAAATAAAATACGTATACATAAAATTGTAAGCTCACAAGGTCATAAATCGAGTAGCGGTTGATATATTTTACACCATGTATTCAACTGAATTCACGACATGATATGTGTGTGCGTCTGCTGATGTGATTATATGAAAATGGGAGTGTGTTTGTGTGATATTTTTTCTCTTGTATGTACCTCGCTTTAACGTACTTCAAACAAGAAACATTGAAATTACATCGTCTTTTTGCACGCCAAGATTAAATTGTACACATGTATAGATAAGTTCATTTACTGTAACAAAAATAAATTCTTGCATAGTATATTACCTCTTCTTTTTCATATATTTGTGCAATAACGCTGTAGAAAGAGAGTAGTAAAACGAGAAATAGAGGTAAGCAAATAAGTAGTTAGAGAGATATATGTGTATGGTCAAAGTAAATTCTCTTTATAAAATTTTCCTAAATATTGGTCAAAACTATTTGAAGAATAAATATGGAATTTATGTCCGTGCGTTACTTATAAAGACACACACACACACACATGCACACGCACAAACTAAGTCACATTCTCACAGATACAGACAAGCGCAAATAACTGAAAATATTTAATTAACAACAAAGTTAAAGAGAAATGATAACATCATCGAGAAAAAAGCTCAATCACACATCCTGCATTCTAAATATTTTATTATGCGACAAGAATTCCAAATGCAGCTGGCAATTTGTCGCCATGTATATTATATAAGTGTATATATGTATGTATCGCTCCCTCTCTCACTATCTCATTCTCTCATATATATATATATGTATATATATATATATATATATATATATATAT
>NC_068987.1:102527100-102527579 GCF_001194135.2 Octopus bimaculoides
TATATATATATATATCTTTATATATACGTATGTGTGTGCTCGTGTGTGTGCGCGCGCACGCACATTTTTTCTGTGGTTTCTCTGTGGTTAGGTAGGAGATTTGATAATGTTTTTTTATGTTAAGTAATACAGAATGGTGCAAATCAGTGTATATAACTGATTACATATATGCTTTAGTGTCATGCCACGCACATATATACATATATATATATATATATATGGGTGGGTATATGTATATTGATGCATATACAAATATGCACATGTATATTGGAGTGTATAGCTATATATGTGTGTGTGTATTTGTGAGTGTGCTTGTGTGTGTGTGTGTGTGTTTGTGTGTGTGTGTGTGTGTGTGTTTGTGTGCGTGTGTGTGTGTATGTGTGTGAGTGTGTGTATGTGTGTGTGTGAGTGTGTCTGTGTGTGTGTGTGCGTGTGTGTGTGTGTGTAGCCATTATTTGTAGCACAGATTTCTTGTAACG
>NC_068987.1:102528251-102532093 GCF_001194135.2 Octopus bimaculoides
AAAGCGGTGCTCCAGCATGGCCGCAGTCAAATGACTAAAACAAGTAAAAGAGTATAAGAGTATATATATTACAGTTCTATATTTGAGAGATGAGGAATTTAATGTACGTCATTTACATTATTCACATATGACGGGTATTTGTCGTCATCTTATTTGTTGGTGAAGGCTAATAGCATAAATGTCGCAGCATATGCGAGCAGCTCACTTCTTATCCTGGTCGCCAATCTCGCATACAAAATACAGGTGATATGTCTTAAAATCATAGCAGTTATACGGCCCTTCTGTGATGCAAAGGTCACTTCAATACAAATGTAGAATTTGTCTGCTTTATTCATACATGTGCAAGACATCTGAAAGAACAAAAAAAAAAACAATTAGAAGATAAACAAAAAATTCAATCATAACTTCAACATTATAATACAGAATATGACAGCTTAACAGAAGGAAAAATACTGAAGGGCAGTGGGATTGTGAGTGTGTTAAGAAGCACACTGCCGCAAACCTGTTGGAACCTCTTGTGACACATACGTGTAACTTGAAAAGTAGAGCTACCAAACACTTTTAACCATGATATTTATTATCAGCGACCTAAAATTAGTGGGAGATTGCTTCTCTGGTCTCATGAGCATTTTGGTTTCGATAGATGGATAGATTAGAAGATATACACATAGGCACATTGATATTCTATTCTTTTATTCCTTTATTTGTTTCAGTAATTTGACTTCGGCCATGCTGGAGCACCGCCTTTAATCGAACAGATCGACCCTAGGACATATTTCATGTAAGCCTAGGATTTATTCTAACGATCACTTTTGCCGAACCGCTAGATTAAGGGGACGAAAATACACCAACATCGGCTGTCAAGCGATGGGGGCGAGGAAAGAAACAGGCACAAAACATATACATACATATATATATAAGTATACACACGACAGGCTTCTTTCAGTTTCCGTCTACCAAATCTATTCACAAGGCTTTGGTCGGCTCGAGGTTATAGTAGAAGACACTTGCCCAAGGTGTCACGTAATGGGAATGAACCCGGAACAATGTGGATGCTAAGCACGCTACTTTATTTCAATAAATTTCGCCATTAACGGCGTTACATAGAGGGGACAAACAAAGACAGACAGATATAAAGTAGCTGCGGGCTGGACATGGACATTAATGAGATGAGGGGGATAAGGATGAAACAAATAATGAGAGAGGCACCAGCTTCTGCTTATCGTTTGCATAAAGACTCTGCCTGATATTCGCTATTGACTCATCAAATTTGCTTACCGAAATAGATCACACCCACCATGCTGCATCTCACGATTTCAACTCACCCTGGATCAGGTAGCTTCATTCTATTCAACTAATAGCTGGAACCATGATAGGTGTCACTATTTTAGGTCGTGGTAGATGTAGGAACAATTGTGGCTAAAGATATTGTTCCACATGCTTCAAAACCCTGGAACCCCACGATCTTTTTAGATTTATAACAAATACAAATTGAAGAAAATATGGTAATATCTGAGTTAATAAATACCACTATAGTTTGGCATACAATTTACATATCTGAATTATGTTCAGCAGATCGAAAATCAATGTCGACCTAGCTTAAATTTGGACTCAGAATATTGAAGAAGAAGAAGAAGAAGAAGAAGAAGAAGAAGAAGAAGAAGAAGAAGAAGAAGAAGAAGAAGAAGAAGAAGAAGAAGAAGAAGAAGAAGAAGAAGAAGAAGAAGAAGAAGAAGAAGAAGAAGAAGAAGAAGAAGAAGAAGAAGAAGAAGAAGAAGAAACGTAAGTTCGTTGATGAATTTAATACAGAACTTTCCTGTTTTTACAGTCAGCAACGCTCCTTAGAGCAATGAATAATATATGATGAAACATGTCAAGTTTTCCATTTAACCGTATGACATCAATGCATATAATTTTATATATTCCTGTTCCGTACATTTATGCTGAAGATTTATCCTACAAAAAACGTTTCGTTGTCTTGTATAATATATTCGGACACAAACGAATGCCATTTAAGTAATTGCGGTTAGCATTAAAGACTGTTATTGTTTCGGAATATTTCCTTCCAATATTACTATATTACTATCATCAGCATTAACACTAGCAGAGTTCTTTGTAAAGTCGACAGTAGTTTGGATGTAAATTCTTAGTCTTACCATTAATGAAAAATTCGATTAGAGACTGTTAGTAACAACGTTGTACGCTCTATAAATCCTTGTGTGATACTTTCGTTTGATGTGGCTTGATGTATATTATTAGCTTTAACATGTGTGTTTCTCAACGTCTATATATATATATTATATACATATATACATATATGTGTGTGTGAGAGAGAGAGAGAGGGTAGACATATCAATGCATATATATATATAATATATATATATATATATATATATATATATATATATATATGTACGTATATGTGAACGCTCTATATGTGCCCGAACAGACTTTTGTTATTGTTTGATGTGGTTCGATATTATGAGCATTAATGAGTAAGCATACTTGTATACGTATATGAGTGAGTACATGAATACGTATGTCTCCATGGGCACGTGTATCCCCAGAGATTTGAATATTATAGAAAGAGTTAATAATCAAAGAATTTTTATACTTATTCTTAATGCAAGTGCTAGCGGTACTTCTTTCCGTTTCACACCAATTCCAGTAATTTCCAGAATGACTATTACAGATTAAAATGTATTAGCATATAACTAATTAAATATTATGATAATAATTTTTGAGCGCATTTATATGATACTAAAACAGCTAACAATCTTATATAATGTATGTCTGCGTATGTGTGTGTGTGTGTGTGTGCGTGTGCGTGTGAGTTTGTGCGTGCGCGCACGTGCGTTGCTCCATTGCTTTCCTTCACAATCATAACTGCAACAGCGGTCTGATATCTTAGAGTAGTTTTTGCTTCTGTCTCTCGAAAAGTTATTTGTGATGTAAAATTTATATTGCAGCTGACTTCTGTAGCTACAAAAAGTCAAAAGAAACGTAGTTCTCGTAAGGTTGACGAACGTCACATAAGTATGACTGATGGACCAGATAAATCTTCTAACATGAAACTCTTAAAGAAACTACAGGGATAATTTAAAAGTGGGAATACAACTGGAGGTCGCTGTCGAGATCCCCTTGATTATAAGTATTACTGAGCGATTATAAGTATTACTGGGCAGATAAGTGTATACAAAATACTACTTATTCCAAGTGGCAGAACAGCGGAGGTCTTATGGACTAGGGAGCAATATCTGACAATGGCAAGCTGCGACTTGCCATCATACATAGCCGATTCAATGCTTCTATCAATAGGTTGGACTGGGCTCACATTGACGAAAAAGGAAGAAAGCTCCATGGTGAAAACTTTGTATTTCAACAGTACAATTCTCCTATTCATAAAGTAAAGGCAAGTTTGGATTTCTTCCATGAAATTGGGGTTGAAATCTTGCCATGGACAGCAAGAAGTTGTGACCTTAATCCTATAGAGAATGTCTGGGAATATCTCATGAATGTTATGTATAGCGAAGGCAAGCAGTATTTATTTGTTGATGAACTTCAAACGACAATAAGAATACATGGAAATAGCTTCCACTTGATCTGCTGCAGACGTTGATTGGGAACACGAAATCGCATGTCTTTGAATTCAGAAAGGTGGTGGACAGACACACTATTGTTGGTGTATTGCATAAGGATTTTGTATAATTTTCGCAATATTATTCAACCTAGCGTTAAATTTTTGAACAGGAAGTTTCTGGCTCTACGCTTTTCTTTTTAAATTATTATTTAATTTATATTTGGATATAAATTTGAAGTGCGGTTTATATATATATATATAT
>NC_068987.1:102532629-102535089 GCF_001194135.2 Octopus bimaculoides
TATATACTTGGGCCTTTAATCTATTTTGTTTATCTTAGTACTTTGCTGGCATTTCAAACAACAAATAATAGAAAGACTAGTCTGTCTCACAGGTTACTGAACATAAAGGGAAGTAACTAATTAATAGATTACCTTTTTCTAGCACTATCTCGAACTTAATAATGATAATAATAATAATAATAATAATAATAATATTAATAATAATAATAATAATAATATGGTGAGCAATATTGAAAGTGCATATATATCTTTAAAACCTAATTCCCAGTCTCTATAATCTCTTTAACTCAATGCATTTTACGCTATCATTTCTATTATATTGTTTGATGTGTGGAAGAAATGGACTTCTAAAAGACCTTACCCAATTATAGTTGCGATTTAATATGAGATTTCTAAGTTCTGCAGATCCGCCTTTTTTCCCTTATTTAATCCCTTCAAAAGGGTTTGTTACTAATCTATCTTTATCAGGTCCGCCCCTTGTCATCAACCAAAAAGGAAACTTGTTGATCTTTTCAAGATCACAATCAATGTGACGTTCACATATATCGATCCACGTTAAGCAACAATTGCACTATGGTCATTCGGTATATTTCTAAACATCGGGGGAATTCATTAATTTCACTTGTAATTTGACAATCAATCAACTGTGCCTACGCTGCTGGTTAACAGACGAACAGCGTAGACTACGTCCAAAATCTTCATCTGGTTTATTGGTACATATTCAGTCACCAACATGCTACAACAGCTTATCAACAAACACATTGTCTTACCTCTGTGTTTTCTGGAATTAACACAACAGTATTAAAACTCTAAGGATTAAGTTATATATCAACCCTACTCAGATACGTTTGTTTATCTTCAGGTCATAGTTTATTTCACTGAACTATTATAAATTGTATTAGATATCTATTACAGCCTTTCTTTCTTTGGGAATTTCAACGGGCTGCCACTCTGGTCTCTGCACTTTTCACAGACATCAAAGTAACATCAATCACTAGTCCGAGATGCGATAATTCATATCGCACTGCCTGTCCTCCTCTATTACTCACTTCTTTTTGACTAAATAATGGAAGAAATTTCTGTCATTGTATTAAATTATAGTTCATCAACATTAATAGTTTGTTAATCTCTACTGTCTTATATATTTAAATTTCTAATTACTAATATAACCAACCGACCAAATGTCTAATATTTAGTGGTACAGTAGACAATTTCTTTAATTATTGGCACTTTCTCTTTACTTCACTCAATTTGCACAAATAAATAATCATATTTACAATTAGTAATTAGTCAATTTGCTTCACTGAAATATTAACCATTAATCAAGTTGTCTTATCATTAATTCTTAAAATAATTCAACGTCACTATCGCATAAATTCGCAATCGATCAAATGAAAATTTAGTCAACTACAGAACTGGAAATTCCAAGTGTTTATAAATCTCAAACATCCAGAATATTCATAAATATTGGCATAAAGCCACGAATCGCAAGAGAAATCAAAAAATGAGATATTTTAGAAACGATTCTGCGAGCTGGAATGATAATATGTAACAGAATCCATTTCCAAATTTTTGTCTTGCGTGATTTCGGTTGACGGTTAGTTGCTACTGGGATCTATATTATTTTTTGAAACTGAATATGACAGCAGATATACGCTAGGTAAGCTGTTTATGTTGAAAGTACCATCACTAGGAAAGGGACTCAGCGACTACACACCCCTAGAATCTGTAGCACACATGAGGATTTTACTTACATGATATTCTTGTGCGTGTCAGTATACATTTTGTGTGGGTGTGTATGTGTGTGTGTGTGTGTGTGTGTGTGTGTGTGTGTGTGTGTGTGTGTGTGTGTGTGTGTGTGTGTGTGGGTGTGTGCGCGCGCGTGTGTGTGTTTGCAGTATGGCGAAATGCAATAGATTTTTTTTTGAAAAGTGCAGTGATTCTTTACTGTAGAAGAAGTGAAAACAGGCATGGAAACAGTTGAGTCTATTTAACGGGAGGTATCTACCCTAGTACGTGACAGTAACTAGCTGCAAATTTGTTACGGCTGGTAATTAGTTTACATGCGATATAATATCGCATGTAAACTAATTATCAGCCAACTAACTATCTAGGCAATATATCGTTCGAAAATTCATAATTTTCATTTGTTTTTTTATCCAATGACTAATTCCATGTTAAAATAATTTTTTGAATGCTTTTATTCGTAGAGTTGAAGCGCCGCTTTTCATTCATTATATTAAAATTAAATTACATCGTCAACAAACACATCGTCAGTAAACTCATCGTCTTGCATGTTTATTCACTGAATAAATTTATACCAACATTTGTTTTTTTTAATTCTTCCGAGATTAAATATGTCACAAAGAAAAAGTACTTTAAAAACAACACATTCTATCCTACATTACAATCTGCAGTTTGCCAAAAAAAAAACAAAAAAAGCAACAACATAATAATAAT
>NC_068987.1:102535483-102538076 GCF_001194135.2 Octopus bimaculoides
AAAACACAACGGGAAAATAAAATTCAGACTAATTTACATAATCCTTTCTACTATAGGTGCAAGGCCTGAAATATGTGGGGAGGGGCCAGTCGATTAGATCGACCCCATTACGCAACTGGTACTTAATTTATCGACCACGGAAGGATGAAATGCCAAGTCGACCTCGGCGGAATTTGAACTCAGAACGTTCACACGGACGAAATACCACAAAGCCTCTCATCCAGCGTGTTAACGATTCTGCCATTTCACCACCTTAAAAGACGCTTCGCAGTGGGAGTGAACCCGGAACCATGTGGTTGGAAAGCAAGTATCTTACCACACAGCCACGCCTGTGCCTGCAAGACTAATATACATAATTTAAATTCTTTAGTGGTTCAGCTAATAATTAATAATAACATTTATAGTTTGCTCTAACAGAACATTTACGTTTAAGTGTGGATAAATATTATCTCTTAATAATTTATGTATGTTTTATATTCGTGACAGTAAGATGGCACTTACTTATTATTTGATGAATATGCAAACCCGGCTCTAAAGCATATACGAGTAATCTTAGTCAGATTTGCGAAGAAAATAACTATATGCGTTGCCATTTCTTTACACAGAACAGCTTTTATTTTAAAAAGAAATGTATTTTAAGAACATCATACTTATCATAAATATATGTCTTCTTACTTCTTTGAATGAATTTTTAAACTCCCTTCAAAAGACCACCATGAAGTAAACTTTTCTAGTCTATCTGGTAGTTTCGTATTTTCTTTTTTTTTTTAATAGTTTATTCTAATGCATGGTGGAGGCGCAATGGCTCAGTGGTTAGAGTAACGGACTCGCGGTCATAGGATCGCGGTTTCGATTCCCAGACCGGGCGTTGTGAGTGTTTACTGAGCGAAAACACCTAAGGCTCTACGGGGATCCAGTAGGGGATGGTGGCGAACCCTGCTGTATTCTTCCACCACAACTTTCTCTCACTCTTACTTCCTGTTTCTGTTGTGCCTGTAATTCAAAGGGTCAGTCTTGTGACACTGTGTCACGCTGAATATCCCCGAGAACTACGTTAAGGGTACACGTGTCTGTGGAGTGCTCAGCCACTTGCACGTTAATTTCACGAGCAGACTGTTACGTTGATCGGATCAACTGGAACCCTCGACGTCGTAAGCGATGGAGTGCCAACAACAACAATTTTAATGCATTGTATCTATTACCCTTATATCCGAAATTAAGTATTCTTATCCCTTTCAGTGTCGCAAATAGGCTTCCGTAGTAACAAGTGATATGCTACTTCGTTTTGCTCTCCGAACAGTGAACTATAAATATTGATCTGAGTTGACACAATGCGTTTCTTATTGCAAGAAGATTCCCATAGTGTTCGATCTTACTTACTTCCAGTAATGAGAACAATAACGAAAGTAACGAAGATAATAATGAAAGGAATTCGAAATATTTCAATCATGATAATGAAGTCTGTATACCGTGTCAACAGTAGAACCGAAGACAAAGGAATTTGTAGCGTGTGGGAATGCAATCAAGACAATCATTTCGTAGCTGGAAACTTGCTTTAGCAATCTATAAATGAATACAATTGCATGGATCCTCCAACTGGTGTAAATTTATAACTACCCTGGTTATATATACGCTGATTTTGGGTGTGTTCGTATATGCGTTTTTTCTTTTTTTTTTAATTGTAATTTGTAAAACTCTGATTTAGCAGTAAGCGTGAATAAGTATATTCTGTGTAAAAATGTGGTTTTATTATATTTCAAAGCCATTGGGTTGAACGCTCCATGTTTTATGCGTATTTAGTGAGTTGCTAATGAACCAGTCTAATCCAGAAAGCTGCATTTACCTCTTCAATCACTTCATTATTTAAGAGGACGGAAAACTATATATTTGTGTCGATAAATTAAGTACCAGTTATCACTGGGGTCGATGTAATCGACAGGCCCCACCCTAGGGTAGAAAAAAATATATTGGGTTGGTGCATAACTATTGCGGGTTTTTTCCAACACAGTTTTTTTCAACAAAGACAAAATAACATGGAACAAAAACAACTTTAAATGATTATTCGGCAGCATATACACCATCTACTTCAATTACTGTTTCCCATTTGCTTAGCAGAGGGTCAGACCGTAATTTAAAGATGTTTTTGTTAAATATTGTTATTGCTTTCGTTGAATAAAATTTGTAGAAAAAACCGCAATAATTATGCACCAACCCAATATATATATATATGTGTGGAGGGGGGGGGCTGTCTGTGTGTTTGTGTAAGTGTGCGCATGCGCGGAGAGTAACAGATAGACTAACAGATCTAACAAGTTAGCTACACAGACAGACAGACAGACAGACATACATACAGCTAGATAGATAGATAGATAGATGGATGGATGGATGGATAGATGGATGGATGGATAGCTAGACAGACAGACATACATACAGACAGACAGACAGATAGATAGGTAGATAGATAGATAGATAGATAGATAGATAGATAACTTTCTTTTATTAGCCACACAGGGCTTCACACAGAGAGGACAAATACAACTGTAGAGCTTTTCTTTAAAAAAAAAAACTAAAAAAAAAAACAAATAAAAAAAAT
>NC_068987.1:102541040-102541760 GCF_001194135.2 Octopus bimaculoides
ACCGGGACCCTGTCTATGTGTCTTATCTAAGTCAAGCGTACAAGTGACAAATTTGTGATCTGTGTAGCTGACTATGTGGAATTGTGGACAACCTACTCTATTCTTATCCACTGTCCTACAGAATACCCTATCTAAGTACGATCTGGACGACCCGATGCGGTTACTCCATGTCCACATTGGCACATTTGGGTGGTCCAGTCGGTACCTGTCAGACAGTTGGAAACGTCTGAGCAGGTCTTTGAGGTTTTTGCATTCCTTTCTATTGCTATCGCTCCCTGCGTAATCAAGATGCGTGTCCAGGGTAGCGTTCCAATCCCCCACTAAAAGTAAAGGTCGAGACGTTCCCAAGAAAACCTCTAGACGTCGATAGAAATCTGGCCGGCCTGTTAAAGACGGTACATAAGCTGCTATCAGTCGAAAAGCACACCCATTGCTGCCGTCGACATCCAAGACGACCAGCCTAGGAAAATTGCTTTTACTTTGAGGTCCAAACTCTTCCGAAGAAGCACCGCGGTGCCTCCTCCGCCCATTCTCGGCAGACACGAAGAAAAATAAATGTTGAAATGTCCACCGAACATGTGCTGGAGGGCCCGTGGGTTGTGGAGTCTGGTCTCGCTGATGGCTATGACATGCAGATTTTGTGACTTGATGTCGTTTAACAGATACCCTTATTTCCAAGGCGACTCCAAGCCACGTACATTTATACTGCCTATTTTGAGC
>NC_068987.1:102543023-102544514 GCF_001194135.2 Octopus bimaculoides
TCTCATTATATAAGTTTTATAAGACCATAGGAGCCTTAGGCACTTCTCAACCTTTTCTTGAGTGAATTTTCCGGAGTCTCTGTCTTTATATTTATGGTTCTGTAGATGATAGTTTTTTTTTCTATGTTTATTTAAAGTCCGCAGGTGTTTGAAGATGGACTGTAACGTCCGTTTTACTTAGCATGCTTTTGCATGCGAGTAATTTCTTTTTCGATATATTCAATATTCTTTTTCTGGGCTTCAAAGCCTCGGCAAAGTTCGTGTTTGTTGTGGTGGTGGTGGCGGCAGTGGTGGTATCAGTGGTGAGGACAGTGGTTTTGTTAGCAAGGACATTTATGCCTTGTTGTTGCTGCTGGTGTTGTTGTTGTTGTTGTTGTTGTTGTTATTGTTGTTGTTGTTGTTTTCACTGGTGACGGTGGCAGGCTAGACTGCTGTAGCAGCAGAGTTTTTACACGTGATGGTGGTAGTGATGGTGGTTGAGGCAACAGCAGTAGATTCAGAATCATTGCTCTTATACACCACTTGTGTGCGTTCATGCGGAACGGCATTAAGTTCTTTCGCCTCTGGCATTAGAGGCGGGAAATCGGCCTTGTTGTATACCATAGCCATATTTGCTTTACAGCATATGGCTAGGATACAGGAAGATGTTTTTGAAATTTGGGAAATAAGGCTCTAAATAGAGCTATTTCCGATTTGAAAAATATATATTCACAAAGCATTTTGTGTTATACACAACTTATACAAAATTTTAAAACAAAATAGGTATTTTAAGAGGTGAAAAATGCAACTTACATGGGAGCCGATGTGTCTACCGTCCGTCCATGATGATGATAGATAGTGATAGATAGATAGATAGATATATAGATAGATAGATAGATAGATAGATAGATAGATAGATAGATAGATAGATAGATAGATAGATAGATAGATCAAGCTCTGAAATGAAACTGATGGAAAAAGTAGGACTTTAAAACGATCATATGCAATTGTATTCTGATTTATATTTTACGTATTATTATGTTTATTACAAAGGATCGAAATGTGTTAGAATGGTTGTTATATGAATTAGTCTGTGACACTATTACATTACATTTGAATTCTGTCAGAGACCAGGTTATACATTTATGACAAAAGATTGTGACACTTTCGATCATAAAATAGAACAAATTCAATAAGACTGTTTATGTATGGAATAAATGTCTATTATGACTATTTCGAATATATATATTTCTAGAGAGATTGTGTATGTAAGGAAATGATACAAGTTAAAAATACTATGTGTACGCTAATATGAACGTATTCATGAGTATTGCGGTGTATAGAAGAAATGCACAAATATAGATATGAATACAGATGTAGAAATAAATATATTGATAGTACGTAAAGACACATGCACCCACGTTTACACATAAGTATATGCATGCATAACTATCTAGCTTTCTCTCTCTCTCTCTCTCTTACTGTATATATATAAATATATATATATATATA
>NC_068987.1:102544720-102549676 GCF_001194135.2 Octopus bimaculoides
ACACACACACACACACACACACACACACACATATATATGTATATGAATATATTTACGTACATATATACATATATCTATATACATATATGTATATATATATATATTAGGTGGATTAGTAGAAAACATAGAGAGACTCACGTGAGGAAATAGTGTTGTTTGAAGTGATCAATTTAGTAAATGCTTTTATTTTCACTAATGATGAAATGTTCAATGGACCGAAGAATTTTGACGTAATTGCCATTTTTCTGGCGCCGTCACAGTATGCAATTACTCTCTAAATTTACACAAGCCAACCACCAATCAAACACACAGAATCAAATATATGCGTTTGCTTAGAAAGATATATGGTCAGATAAATAGATTAAGAGTTAGATAGATATGCAAACACAAGCTCAGACATGGAAATACATTAATGATTTATGTGCTTCAATTCATTGTTCAAATCATTCATAAACGTATAAATGTATGTATACATTATATGTATGCATCTATGTGTGTATATATATATATAAACATATATATGTATTCATAAATATGTACATATATAAATACATGCATTGATGCATACATAGGTTTGTAAAGCCATACAGATATTCTTTTGTTCATAACTATTATAACTCATCCAGCAGTGCATACACATGGATATGCAAACGCAGGCACACATATTTACACACCTATACGTACATATAAATGCTTATATATATATGCGTGTGTGTGTGTGTGTGTGTATGTATGTGTGTGTGTGTGTGTGTGTGTGTAATTTATACATATGTATGTCTATATGAATGTATACATATACATATATATACGCATTAATACATGCACAGATACATATATTATTATTATTATTATTATTATTATTATTATTATTATTAAGGTGGTGAGCTGCCAGGATCGTTTGCACGCCAGGACAAATGCTTAGTGGTATTTCGTCCGTCCTTATGTTCTGAGCTCAAATTTCACCGAAGTCGGCTTTACATTTCATCCTTTCGGTATCGTCAAATTAAGTATTAGTGAAGCACTGGGATCGACGTAATCGGCATACCTCGCTCCCCCAAATTTCAGGCCTTGTGCCTATAGTAGAATGAATTATTATTAGTAGTAAAAATTCGATGAGTTGGCTCAATCTTTAGCACACCGGGCTTAGCGGTATTTCGTCTGCTACTACAACTTTCTCATTTCAAATTACATATCGGCTGATTTTGCCCTTCATTTTGGAGTCGATAAATTAAATACCAGAGAAACATTAAATTATAATTCAGTAGTCTTATTTTATGATAATATTAATAACAAGAAGAAGAAGAAGAAGAAGAAGAAGAAGAAGAAGAAGAAGAAGAAGAAGAAGAAGAAGAAGAAGAAGAAGAAGAAGAAGAAGAAGAATTGCTGTTTTGACAGAAAAATGCGAAAATTGTTGATAACATGAAATGCACAACACTTAGGCAGGTTTAAATTGATTTTACCTGCCAAGAAAAGATGTCGGCCATAGACATTTATAAATAAAATTAACAATGAAGATTGTCGCAATTGGCCTAAGCAACTACTTGAAGAATCTCTGATAACTATAACTATATATGTATACATATACATATACATATATATATGTATAATATATATATATATATAAATATATATATATAAACTCTTCGAAACGCCGGTCTTTTAATGGTGGCAGCTGATGAAGGATATGTTCTCTATGTGGCCTGCTTGTTTGTTGTACCTTGTTTATCATTTTGTCCATGTTCTTTTGCTACGTCATGTGCCCAGATATGTATTTATATGTACATGTAGATGAAGGTATGTCCATACATGTACATATATATGCATATACTCATATATTGTTTATGTGTATATATATATATATATATATATATATATATATATATATATATACATATACAAATATATGAAAACACACACACACACACACACACAAACACACGCACACACAGACACACACACGCACACACATTCACATTTGTAGCGAGCTTCAAGTGGAAGTATAGATTCCTTAAATTCTTGAATTGAAATATAGATATTATTTACATGCAGAAGGACGGCCGCGATTTCGAAATTTGCAGATTCGGGACTTTTGAAGGTAGTCCAATAGAAAAGATATTAGTTATACATAACCATAGCACAAGAATTAGAAATGTTATTACTATCTGTAATATTAACAATAAACCAATGGTAATGGTGTAAATAAATTTGTATGGAATTTGTATTGAGTGCATTTGTGGGAAATTATAAAATATGACCAAATATCCCATAACAATGTGTTTGGATATCGGAAATTTATTATGTATGCTTGTCTCCACTTTTGTGACACTTAATCTGAAAGAGATAGAATAATTGTCAAGAAGCCCTGATTTGGAAAGGATAGTATTTTTATAGTACTATTGTTCACTAATAAAAAAAATGGTTTTGCTGTAATATGTAAATTAAGGATGTAAATGGATACAGAATAGTTTTCCGTTGAAGCTTTTTTCTCATTATGTTAGATTGCAGCCATTGGTTCCATGAGAGACTATGTCAGGTGATACCATTGCCGTTTAGCGAGCTCACAAAGTGGTTGCAGAAACACATTGTGTAACATTTTCAATGCTCTCATGGGAAGAAAATCTAGTTTAAGCAATTTTCATAACTAAAATTCTATTACTAATGATAAAGATAAGTAAAAATCAACAGTAGATTCATGTATAATTTATTTCTCATTTATCTTGCAGCTAAAACGAAAATTCATAAATAACCGATGTACGCTTAATTTTTTTTCTTTATTAGATCACATAGAATAAAAGGGAGAAATCAATAAATTGTGAAAGTTACGGAATTTTTGCATATTTAAAAAATGCTTTTGATAAGTTTTAATGACGGTGAAAAGTTACTTTTACTTAGTTGAATAAATTACTTGCATAGTAATTGTGACAATAAATTTGGCATAAAGTAAGCAAGTTTATGTATCGAAGTATCAAAGTAAAATTCAAAGTAGGATTTGCTTTTAGGATAGAAACGGTTAATTGTGTATACGTCAGTTGAACTGCTCACTCAATGTAATAGAGCGGTTATATTATATCATCAATCAATATATTACTGGTTATGGCGTGTATCTGGCTAGCGTGTTTTTGCCGATACATATATTCCAAATATACATATTACACACACACACACACACACACACACACACACACACACACACACACACACACACACACACACACACATACACATTACAGTGTGCTTGCATATATGTGTGTATGTGTATTCACGTGTAAGAAATTATATATATATATTTAAACAATTTTTCTCAATCCAAACTTTCTTAACAAAATCCTCATTTGTTAATCAGTGTCACTGGGTATCCAACTTACTATATCTAAAGACCCACTGACCAAAACAATAAATTGCATATTCCATTGTGTTTTACTCATATTCAAATCGTTAATACAAAGAAATATTTGTTTGTTTGCGCAGACGGGTCAGATTCTTGTCACTAATGTCCCCACTGGACCTTAACAAAACAACACCGGCCAGAAAGACATGCGAAAAGAATGGTTTCCAGATTTTTCACCAACTTTAATCTCTTATATTTAATTTTATTATATCGCTTTTCTTCACTTTACCTGTCAGCCAAAATTAAATTTCTTACTTCAATCTATTAAATGTACAAACGCCGTCGCGTGTGAGACGAACTGTAAACCTTCCGTACTATTTGTTTTCTTATGAAGTTGAGGTCAGTATGTATAGCATTCAATGTCTAGTTTTGCTATGTAATAAAGAAGAGAAATATAATATATGCATGTTTATTTCAAAGTATATACATGGATATGTTGTACAATGACATTCCATTTTAACAGGTTTGTTTTTAATATATTAATTCTCTGATGTGTGCATTATTCATAATTCATGTAACTCTAACTAAAGTTTTGCACAAAGAAATGTTACGATAAATCTACGATAAATTTATAGATTTATTCCTAACATTATATATATATATATATATATATATGTATGTATGTATGTACGAATGTATGTATATATCATAATGCAAGTTTTTTTTAAAAAGGCCTATGCAAATATATAAAATCTTTCAAATATTAACTGATATATACCTCAATGCGTTGTGAGTGTGGATAGACTATATTTATTATATATATATCAAAGAGTGAAAACGTATGAGAACCAAATGTAAAACTCAGAGTAAACTATTTCCTTTATATAAATCATGTACACACAAACACACACACATACACACACACACACACACATGCACACATCCACACATATACGCACACACAGAGATAAATAGATAGATAGAGAGAAAGATGAATAGATGGATCCAGCTCATTGTCTACTCCCAATGAAATGATTATTCATTTCAAAGATATAGTAGATACTTTCTCCTATGTTTGACAATATAGAAATTTTACTTTACTCTAAACTAGTATATTTTATTCCGTAATACTATATTGCATTGTAACTTTAACTTTGCTATATTGATGCGCCAACATCAATAAGACTACATAGAATCTCCTGGGTTTTCTATCTCTGAACCTACTCTAAGATATTGCCTTTGTAATGTTCATTACCATTTATTGTTTTACTATTCTGCCAGATATAGCCTTTGCGGATTTGTATTACTTTATGTATTATACTTTGCTTACTTGCAAACCTCTTCTTCTTCGTTTCAGTGACTACGTCGTTTAACTTCAGACTATACCAGAGACACTAGCCGCAGGGCTATAACTATTACTCCTGAAACCATCCTCAAGATATAAGCGATTAGATTGCGTAGTCAATGGCATCCTATCTTTCCATGTATGTAAGTATGTATGTATGAATGTACGTATGTATGTATGAATGTACGTATGTATGTCTATCTATCTATATACATATTTATTTATATATATATATGTGTGTGTGTGTGTGTGTGTGTGTGTGTGTGTGTGTGTGTGTGTGTGT
>NC_068987.1:102549882-102552199 GCF_001194135.2 Octopus bimaculoides
GAACAACAAGTAGGTGTATTTGTTTAACGCTCGGAAGAAATAGAAAAGTCTTTTACGTTTCGAGACTCTGCTCTTCGACAGAAAAGATTAAAAGGAAAAATGGGGAGGGAAGGAAAAAAGAAAACGGAGAGAGAAAAATTGTGCAGAGTGCAACAGTCCGACATGGCGAGATCACTGGAGAAAATGAAGTGGAATGTAAGAAAGATAATAATAATATATATGTGTAAATATATATATATATATATATTAGGGACAAAATCCAAAATTACAGGTAAAAATCCAATTAAAATCAATTTATAAAAAATTAAAATTAAATTGAGCCTTATAGATAAAGTATATATAAGTATATAGGTTTACTTTACTTTATATTATACTCATTTATTGTGCTTTTAATTATTAATTTTTCTATATGTGATAGTGGATTTTCATCGATGAGTTCTTGAAAATGGGTTATTTCCCTAAAACTATATATATATATATATATATATACGAATAATAGAAACAAACGTTCAATGTGTTATTTAAATCACTTGTATCACCATATCAACTACATGTTCCAATTGACGCATTAAAATAAATTCGAGAGGATGAAAAATGTGGAAAAACACATCAATCTCATAAGGGAAAATATTAGAAACAACAGCGCTCATCAATAAGTCATTTTTACAAATGTGAGAAACTACGATATATGATATATATATATATATATATATATATATATAAGGAAAACAAAGGTGGATAGGGAACGCGAGTAATTTTAATATACCGTTAAGAAATTTGACGTCATAGGACGAGAGAAGGAGATAAGGAGGACTGAAAGAGAATTAACGGAGTAACAGAGGTGCAAACAAATAGAAAGTGAATGACAGATAGATAGAGAAGATCAAAGAATGAATAGGCAGTATGGGATGAAAAGTATAAAGTTTAAATTGCAGATATTATTAGATAAGGGGGCAGATATCATTTGAAATAGGTGAAAATGTGTCTTTTTTTTCTTATGTAAACACTTGAAAACACATTCTTTATAGGTACTGACCAGTGTGTGTTTGGTAAAAGGATACATAGTTTCTCGTCAATGCAAAATCAGCAGAAAGATTTGTCTGTCTCATAGGGAACCGATCTTGACAATTTTTTGCAGTCCAAAGATTACGGTCTTTGAGATGCCAAATTAGTTTACTAACACCTGTAGTATTACCTTTATGATTATATTTAAATGTAGAAAGATGGTTGGTAACACGTTTTCTCAATTCTATGAATGAAATGCCAATACAAAAATATTCTTTAGATCCTGCAGAAATTTTACATTGACCATCAACGTTTTTACTTCAGCAATTTCCGTTCAGAACGCAAGTGTTATTCGGAACACAATTACGAGGACTAATAATATTGACGCTATTATTTAAGGAGAGATTATCATCATTAATGTTATTGTTATTACAGTTATTAAGCAAAGCCTGTTTACCGTTAAGTATCTAGTTGTTACGCAAAAGTATAGTTTATAAGAGATTATTACGGCTGGATAAACCAATTCGGATACGACGTGCGTTGAGAATGGAGTGGTACCTGGAATTTTTGGGAAAGTTCTATTCGATGACTTAACGAAATAGGTAAGGAAGGTTACTTTTAATTTGTTTTCCGCATGTAATAATAAACCAAATATTCTTACTATGGTCATGCGATTTATAGGGAAACTTCTCATTAAAATACCTGAAGTTTTTTTTTACTTTTACAGAAGAATGGGGAAGTATAGTTACCTCCCTTAGACTGTTTGTTTTTAAATATGCCAGAATTAGGTTTTTAGCTGTTTCGATATGAGTTATTATCTGGATTATTACCTACAGGAGAAACGTTATGAGTAATATTATCATTAGTAGTAGAATAACTACTATCAACTAGATTATTAGAGGTTAAACCAGGATCAAGAGGGTTAGGATACTTAATTTTCTCCTTTTATCTTACCTTATATAAGGACGATTCATAGAAATCAGCGTTATTATTGAAAATAATATTAGTAGATAATTTAGAGATTCTAAGCGATATATTTTTAACCAAACTTTTTGTTATATAAGTAGGATGATTGCGAAAATTGTTGATATAATTTAGATTGGTTGAAAGTTTATGGTATGGAAAATAAGAAAGTGTCTTTAAGTTGAGTGTAAGGTCAAGGAAATTAACATTTGTTCTTTCATTATCAAAGGCCCATATTGCTAAAGAATATAGCGAAATTTTTTGAAACATTTTGTAATTTTTGATTAGTGATATTTTGGAGGTAAAGGAAACAAACGTCGCAATATAAACCATCATATATATATGTATA
>NC_068987.1:102553443-102556823 GCF_001194135.2 Octopus bimaculoides
ACACACACACACACACACACACACACACACACACATACACACAAACACACACACACACACACACATACACACACACACACACATTTCAAATTGTTAGAACGAATCGAGCAAAATTGCCTTCGCCGCATTTTAAACATTAGATGGGGCTATTTTACTCCGGACACAGATGTCTTTGCGTCTGCGGGTATCACTTACATTAAATCAATGATACTGAAGAATCAAATGAGATGGTATGGCTGTTTTTTGGCAAGCTTACAGAGGGGAAACGCAATCGGTATAAGCATAAAAGCAAGTTTAAGGACGGCATAAGGACTATCCTGAAATCACTTGGAATGGGTTCAAACGCCATAGAAACCATTGCTTCGGATCGAGCAGGATGGCGAACAAAAGTGTGGAGTTGAGTGAAAGCGTTTGAGGAGGCCAGGATAACACATGCAAGATTCAAGAGAATTTTAAAGAAGTATGTTGCGATCGAGATGGCGAATGTCAGTGATCTTTTAGTGTGCACATTTTGTGACAAACCATGCCTTTCTTTTGCTGAGCTCAGACCTCATTTGAGATGTATGTGATATCTATCTATTTAAATATGTATATATATACGTAATCATCTATGTATGTGTATGTATATCTGTACGTAAGTGTGTATATATATATTTACAGAGAGGAGAGGTGTCACAGCGCTACCCGTCTGAATTTGTACCGAGCAGTTGTACTGCCACCTCTACTGTACGCCTATGCGATATGGATAGTTTGTGACCAGAACGCCAAAGAGCTAAACCACTTCCACATGAACAGCTTGAGGAAACTATTGAAGATCAAATGGGAAGACAAGTTCCCAGACACGAAGGTCCTCTCATGAGTTGATAAGCGATTCATTTACGCACTGCTGAGAGGCCAAGTCAGGTGGGCAGGCCACCTTGTTCGAATGTCTGACACGCACCTCTTCAAAAGACTGTTCTGTAGTGAACTAGCGGAAGGCATGCGCATGCAAGTTGAACAGAAAAAGAGTTTCAAGGACACTAAAGGCGTCATTTTAACAGTCATCCCCGACCCCTAGGATAAACAGGCTCAAGACTGCTCTACCTCATGTAGCATTCACCTCCTACATACAGGATCACAGGGGCACAAAGCAAACTGCGCCAGTGCAAGACCAATGCCTTGCCTTCAGTTTCTTCAGACACATCCCCCATTGGTCATCCTGCGGCAGTGCCTTTAGGACCTCGCATCGGACTGATCATCCACAGCCGGGCACACCTTGTCCCATCTTCTTATCCAGTATGAAATCCTTGGTCATCGTCGACAACGACAGACGAACAAAGATTCATTGTATGCATATATATATATATATATATATATATACACATACACACACCCATACTCACACACACACACGCATACACACATAAACACACGCACGCACACACACACATACACACACATTCATATATATATGTATGCATGTATATGTTTGTGTGTGTGTGTCTGTGTTTGTCTCCCCACCATCGCTTGACAACCGGTGTTGGTGTGTTTGCGTCTCCGTAACTTAGCGGTTCGGCACAAGAGACCGATAGAATAAGTACTAGGCTTACAAAAGTAAGTCCTGGGCGGAGGCGATATGTTCGACTAAAGGTGGTGCTCCAGCATGGCCGCAGTCAAATGATTGAAACAAGTAAAATAATAAAAGAATATATATTTATATACGTATGTATGTATTAGTGCTCTCGCGCGTTTATGTGTCTGCAAGTTAGTGCGTATGTGTGCTTATGTGTGTATCCAAATTTCATTCTTTCTTTACCTTTTATAATGATTTTCTTTGTTTTCCATGTTCTTCTCTCATTTTACCTTATTATACCTCCTCCACTTTCCCGCATAGAGATATTCATATTTTCAAAGCTTAGACCAAATTCAGTACTGAGTGATCAGATCACCGGTAAAGGACATTATAGTTGTTACACTTACGTCATACGTTTGGACAGAGTATTCGAGAAGACATTAACTAAACTGCAATTTGTTTTTTACAATTGTGTGTCATTTGAGGAACATTCGGCTGCTATTTCGATCCAAATAATGAACCATATGGAAATTACCTCGCCCCCTTGGTGTTTTTCTTGCTTAACACTACAGCAGTTATGATTAAATGGAGCTATAATTAACAATTTCCGAATTGCGATCATTTCACCACTTGTTCAATTATAATCTCCATAAAACAAGCTTATACAATGTAATCTCATTTATAATTAGTAAAAACAATAGGGTGACAGCTAATTGCCTTCTATCAATAGCAGCTCGAGCAACTACAAGACTCGATGGTGACTTCTTTCTAATGATCAAAAGAGCTGCTTCTCTCATTTCGAAAAAGACCATCTATGAGCTTTGTTACACCGAGACATATCAGAAAATATAAAGTACTGCAGATTTTGATTAATTATTTCCCAATAATTTTCTTGTAGAATAAACGAAATTAAACATTACATCAGCAATGAAAAAACTCAATAAACCTAGTTTAAGCCATGCATCTTTTCACTACATTTTATTTCATTGTAATCACTGGCCATATATACCAGTTTAAGGGATAAGTGAAAAACATGCGGTGTTCCACTGTGAATTGTTAACAGTTAGTATGTATTAACAACAATGACTTCTAGGGAGATCTGGCAACAATTACTAAGAGGCCGGGACACAAGAATACAACTTCTGTTTGATCTCTTTCAGGGAGTAAATAATTTTGTATGCCGCTTCATTTCACACAAATCAAAATATTGCATAAAACACATAGGAGAGCTATAAATTTAACGAGAAAATAGTGATGGTTGTTGAAGTGTTGTTAACGTCTTACTTCAATTCATATTTCTAATCAAAAATACTGACAGAGAAATACGATATAATGAAACCATATTTGTTGCACATTAGCACTTATCCATTCACATCATTCTCGGACGCTACATCAAATCATATTTGTATATAGTAATCAAATCATGATAGTGATATGGTTTCCCTTGATTGTGCATACATTCTGCTGCTCAGGTTACACAATTTATACCTCTCCCAATGACAGATTCATTGAAAGGCATAGAAGACAATATTTCAATGGATATAAACTAGGTAGATGCAATATAAAGCCAAAAAGGAAAACTTAATTGGTCAATAGTTGTGTGAATGGGGGAGTAAAAGCACCTATATTGCTAGATATATTAGTTAAAACTACTATTGTATGAAGCACAGAATATAGATATATACTGACAGTGGAGATAACCGTCCCTTGAACGACTCTAGAGATTATTAGACACTTGGCTATATGTATATATAAATATATCTTTACCATATTTCCCCTGTCAGAAGATATATATATATATATATATATATATATATATATATATATA
>NC_068987.1:102557717-102561319 GCF_001194135.2 Octopus bimaculoides
GGAGGAGGAGGAGAAGAAGAAGAAGAAGAAGAAGAAGAAGAAGAAGGAGGCGGAGGAGGAGGAGGAAGAGAAGAAGAAGAAGAAGAAGAAGAAGAAGAAGAAGAAGAAGAAGAAGAAGAAGAAGAAGAAGAAGAAGAAGAAGAACAGCATGCCCTTTTGACTCACGAATAGTCAAGAACGAAGGCGAGACCGGCATGGAAAATGAAGAAGGTGAAGATAGGGCCGATTATTGTTGGGTCCTTGGGAACAGTATCAGAAGGCATTAAGCGGAATATAAAGGAAATTGGAATAGATTACCCAGTATAATTGTTCTTATAAAAGGTTTGCCTCCTTGGGACTACCAGAATAATCAGGAAAGTACTAGGTAGCTAAAAAGAACGAATAGCACGGTACCGTAGGCTGCAGGTAGTAAGCCCGCTATGCAAGCAAGATTTCAGGAGCTTCAACAAAACTTGTGATAAAGAGAAAATAATAATAATAATAAAAATAATAATAATTATAATAATAATAATAATAATAATAATAATAATAATGATAATGATTTCAAATTTTGTCACAAGGGTAGCAATTTGGCGGGAGGCGATAAGTCGATTACATCGACCCCAGTGTTCATCTGCTACTTATTTTATCGACCTCGAAAGGAGGAAACGCAAAGTCAACCTCGACGGAATTTGAACTCAGAATGTAGCGACGGGCGAAATACTGTTGCGCACATCATTCAACGTGTTAATGATTCTTCCAGCTCACCGCCTAAATACAAATAACTTTATGGATTTACAACTCAATACTTTTAGATGTTTAAATAAAAGAAATCAAGAACATTATGTCATACCGACGTGTTTTTTACATAAAAAACACGTTCTAATACTCCTGTCTTACCTCAAACAACTTATGAAATTCGGACAATCTTATTTATACATTAATCTATATTTCGTAACATTGGCCCTCTCCTTCATCCCCGCCATTTAATTTGTAAATTGGAACAAGGTTGGTTATGTTTAAGTAAATACTTAATTAGTACGCAGTTTATTGACGAAGAACAGATGGAAGCCAACACTGAATCCAATCGTATTTGAACATTAAACGGAAACAGACGCAACTAAATGCTGCAAGACATAGCCATGATGCATTTCGAGCATATTTGATCTCACTTTCGCATTTTAATGCTGTAATTATTAAGTAACATTTCATGCAATTAACTGATTAACATGCTGAGCATGTCTTACAGTAATTTAAATTTCCTTACGCTACGCCAAGGGTGGGAACGGATTTACTACCAAGGGGAAAATATAATTGCATAAGAAACAGTGGAAGCCGTATCTGCACTGAGAGAGAGAAAATTGTGTACTTTTAATGTTAGAAGTTCATAGATATGCAATTAATTTTAGATACTATTTTGCTGTTAAGGTTTAATTTGTCATTGTTATAAGGGTTTTAACAACCCATATAACAAGTTATACGGTTACGTATTTGAACTTTGATTCTAGGTAAAATTTTGATGCGGATGTTAGTCCCATCACATGCTGTACACTAACAGATATTCAAAATGTTTACAAAGTCTCTCGATCGTTAATTGTTCTGCAAAGAATTTTGAGCTTGCAATTTACTGAAGATACAAAGTACGAATTCGGTATCTATAAAGAAGAATGTATTATGAGTCATATTCTAATATCATTTTCTTTCCTTTTTCTCCTTCTTAAATATTACATCGCATTTGGTTTTATTTTGGCTTCTTAATGGTCTAGCTACTAAATCTGCTTTCAGCCACTTGGAAATTCTTTACGCTCTGTCCTGCTACATTGAACACATTTTCAAATCCCACAATAATCGATTTGTTTGATTCTCATGCTCAGATTGCGTTCTGTAATATTCTTTTAAACATATACGCAAAACTACATGCGCACACGCATACACACGCACATACCCACGGGCGTGCAAACGTGCATGCGTACAAATGTATACACAATACATATATATACATATATACAAATGCATATACATATATACAGAAGGATGGGAAAGATAGAAAGTGAAAAAAGAGAGAAAGAAGATAGAGATATTGGAAAGTAAAGGTTGTTTTCTTTCTGCCTTTGTGTGAATATATTTAGGTGTGCACATGCATACGAGTACATGTACACATACACGGACAAATTACACACATGTATATATATATATATATATATATATAAATATTTACACACTCATACATACATTCATACATTACATACATTCATACATACATACATACATACATACATATATGCATACATACATTCATTTAAATAGCAAAGTTGGCATGGCCCGCAGAATGTGTTCTTGAATCCTCAGAACTTTCCAGTCGAAAGGTATCCACACCATTATCCTTCTCTTCTCTACTTTTACCTGACCCCACCTTGAATACTGTTGTCCACTGTGGTTTCCCCGAAACAAGGTATCATGAAAATTGAAGCACCTCAAAGCTCAAATACAAAAAAAGATAAATGGCATGACATGTCTTGTCTATTGGGGTTGACTAAAAAAGCTCAAGCTTTATTCTACCCAACGCCACCGTAATCGCTATATCATGTGCATGGTATGGAAAATATTCCATCAGCATTGCCCAAATAATGTTGGCATCGCCTTTAAGATGCACCCAAGACTTGGACCCGCCCTCTACGTAAATCATACTCGCATCACATAACAATAATACGGCACAATTATTTCACCACAGTTGTGTGTGTGTGTGTATGTGTAAATATACATATACAGAGAGAATAATTAAACTGTTAAGAATTTAATAAAACAAGAGTATAGATATGGTAAATTGGTTAAAACTTTTAATCGCTGTTTATGTGGTAGACTTGAAATTGTAAATAAATATGGGTTAGTGTCTAGTCTTCAACTTCGCAAATATTTGTAAAGATTTGTAATGTTTACGATTCAAGTTATATGCTTACTACGTCACCACTATTGTTTGAGACAATTGAGGAAGTGATAATTACGTGCTATGTCACCTACAGTTAAGATAATCTTTTAAGTTATAGAAGTGATGAACCATGTGTACATAGTAGTTTTATTATCTTTTAAACGGTTTTAATTTAGCTTTAATCGTAGCAAAGTTTTATAAGCATACTTTTATTAATTCCTATTTATATTTTTATTTTAATAGTTACTGGTGAGTTTACATTATAGCTTGTATTAAGAGTATGTAGTGTCTTATTATTAACTTTTGAATTATGAAATAATGCATTTGGAGAGAATTGAAATAAAGTTTTCACTTTCTGTTATTATAGTTGTAACTATGGAAGACTGGTGGAATTATTATTTGTATGGACGTTAAGATTGCTCGCTATTTAGTATATAATTTAGTTACTCTAGGTTTACTATTAATACCGATACAGATATACATAGATTTGTGTGTTTCTTGTACTTTAATTTTAAAGTTAGCATTTAATCCTGCCTATATTTGATTGAATACTGCTATGCATAGCGTAAATGTCTTTGACAGTTGTGTGTTTTGTTTTTTGATATGTTTCTTACCAAACAACACTTCTTTTAGTGCTGCTGTCACCGTATATGTGAAATAGTGTATAACATATCCTTTTGATATATATATATATATA
>NC_068987.1:102561455-102562610 GCF_001194135.2 Octopus bimaculoides
ATATATGTATATATATAATGTACGCACATTACACATTTATTTATATATGCATGTAGATATATGTCTGCGTACGTCTGTGTGTGTGTGTGTGTGTGTAAGTGTGTGTGTGTATGTGTGTGTGTATGTGTGTGTGTGTGTGTGTGTATGTGTGTGTGCTCGTCTGTGCTTACATATACGCAATGATGCACAATTGAGTGTAAAGTATACATGTATACTTTTGTACTAATGTACTGATCAATTTCATCCTACTATTGTTTTGTTTTTCATTTCCTTGGATAGTATCCTAACACATCTATTCCTTGCATTGTTTTAAATTATTTTAGTATTTTTGGCTGTCTCGGTCTCACTCTGCCGATTTATATACAATATTTGCTGCACATATACAAAAATACACAACTTGCCCACCTGATAGGATTATCTAAGTCCTTTTTTAAGTCAGGTCTTGTAGTATCATGGTCCATTCAAGTAGGGAGTTCTTGTTGGGTGAGTTGTATCCACGTATGGATGGCTTATCTAGTATTCCTTGAAAGAATTTGTCCCGACTCCGTTTAAATGTGATGGAATCCTTTTCCTCTTTGATCCATTTTGGGACAATGTTAAACAGGGCAGGGCCTGTTGAGGAAAAGAAGTTGTGTGGCAGTGTACCTATATGTTGTGATCCTGAATTGAACAGAGAACGTATGGCCCGTGGTCCAGCCTTGAATGAACCTTGAAGTTAATGTTCAGTTTTTTGGGGCAATGCTGGCAGTATATTCTCCACGTGGTGCAAATGGTGAACCGCTCGCGGCGGCGCTGGTGAGGGTAGAGTTTCAAGGCTTTAGGCTAGTCCCAGTAATCGAGATCAGTCATGCTCTTCATTCGTTTAGTGAAAGCCTTCTGGGAGGATTCAATGTTCGAGATGTTTTGTTTTGTATGGGGAGACGACAGGGGGCAAGCAGTATTCAAGCTGTGCCCGTACAAAGGAGAAAAGTGGAATGGTGACACATTGCTCTTTGGACCGAGTAGCTAATTTGCAATTTTACAAACTAAAAGTTGAAATGCATACGTCACTAAAGTGAACAAGGTCACTAACCAGCAACAGTATTGCTAGAAATAAGAATCAAAACAACTCAATAACCGTAAAAACATACATACATACATACATATACACACACA
>NC_068987.1:102562673-102564792 GCF_001194135.2 Octopus bimaculoides
ATATATATATATATATGCATACGCACACACACATACACACACACACACACACATATATATATATATATGTATATGATTATGTATATACTAACCAAAGTAAATGAGCCATGTCCAGGTTCAACATATATATATGTATATGTACGTGTGTATGTATGTATGTTTGTATGTATATATATTTCAATGAATAATGCATTAGACATGGACAGACGTGGTGTTTTTACACATTTTGAACACAAGAAAGTTTTGTTCCACAGTAACTGCAGTTCATTTGCAGTTGAAATATATCAACTGCTAATATATATATCACAAGCATATTTCAACTCATCTACTTTTCGCTTATGCCTAAACACCGCTTGGCGTTGATGCTGCTGTATGTATACATACATACATGCATATATATATATACACACACACACACACACACACACACACATACACACACACACACACACACACACACACACATATATAAATATAGTTAAAACTTACTGTATAAAGGTTAACGCGTGCGTTATGGGCATATATGTCTATGTATGTCAGTATGTATAGCGAGATAGATAGATAAATGCTTTCCTTCACTCTCACTGTCCTTTCTTACAGCTGGTACGTCCATGCATGTATGTGTGTGGTTCGCGTCTGCGTGTAAGTGCGTGCCTGTTTTGCTGAAATCCGTTTTTCATTACATATGGATCATTTTCTCTGATTCTCTTTACTTACTACCTTTCTTTGTCTCTTTCTTTCTACCTTTCTTACTACCTTTCTTTCTCACTTAGCATAATCTTTATAATTTCTTATACAAGCGTAAAACCACAAATCTCGCAAGCGCACACGCATAAACAAACGCAAAGACACACGCATACACACGAATCTATCTAAGAAAGCATTTAAGCTCAACAACTCCTTGTCCTCGCGACCCGTGTCTTCCTATACCTACTTTTTATTATGCCGTTCCTTTCTCGTCTTCATCCCTTTATCCTTTAGCATGACAAATTACCGTTTAAAGTGAAAAATATATAATTAGAATTAGAATGCAATATTTTTTTTTTTTTTGCTCTCGACACCACCACTACAAGCCCCAAACGCACTCAAAGCCATCAATATCCCAAATGCATTAGAACTACTCATCAGTTACATCAACACTACTCCTTGTAATCTCTATATACAGTTCGTTTCCAGCTTGCCTAAATGCTTTCCTTTCTCGTCGCTTATCTCAATCGTTTATCCTTTTCCAAAGATTAAACTATACGCACACGCACATATGCACACAAGTTCCTGTATATATATATGTGTGTTTGTGTGTATTTGTGTATATATATATATATATATATATATATATATATATATATATATATGTTTGTATATATATATGTATCTATAAATATGTATGTATATATATATGTATACATATGCATGCGTATATATATATATTTATATATATATATATGTATATATGAATGTATATATAGATTCATATTTATACATATCATATAATTGCATAGACATATATGCACATATACATATATCTATATATAACATAAGACAGACAGACAGACAGAAAGACAGACTGATAGATAGATAGATAGATAGATAGATAGATAGATAGATTGATAGATAGATAGATAGATGGATGGATGGATGGATGGATGGACGGATAGATGGATAGCTGTCATCATTTCAATTAACTTTTACATTCAATTATAGTAGTAGCTGCTACTATCTCTTATCGCATTCTCACACACGCACATACACACACACACACACACACACACACACACACACACACTCACACAGACAGCCTTGCATACACACACCCTCACATACACACAAACACACTACGCACTTTATCTCTTCAAACTTATAATTTTCCGAAAATTGTTCATTTGTTCTTTGCACAATTTTTTAACGCCTTCTTTATTTTTCTTCGAGATCATTCCTTCTTCTTGTTCTTTATCTCGCCTATCGTTTTCATCATATTTGTTTACTGTGTTTTCGTCTCTTATTGTTCTTATTGTAATTGCTTTCCTTTTTCTTATCCTGTTGCTGCTGCTGCTGTTGTTATTGCTGTTGTTGTTGTTGTTGTTCTTCTTCTTCTTCTTCTTCTTCTTCTTCTTCTTCTTCT
>NC_068987.1:102565133-102569927 GCF_001194135.2 Octopus bimaculoides
GTCATTATCATTAGAGTCGTGACGACTGATCTACAGCCACCGTAATCGTTAGTGCTATTGTCATCATCATCACCAACATCAGCGTCACCATTACCATCATAGGCAATATCATTAACATTATTATTGTGTTAAAATGTTTTTAATATTATTCCACCTCCTCCTATTACTACTACCATTACTACCACTACTACTGCTGCTGGTGCTGCAAGTACTACTACTACTACTACTACTACTACTACTACTACTACTACTACTACTACTTCTCCTCCTTCTCCTACTACTACTACTTCTACTGTTAGATTAATATCAGTAGTGGATGTAACAGCAAGTGCAGCTACAGTAGTAGTAGTAGTAGTAGTAGTAGTAGTGAGATTAGTTGTGTTAGTCCACTTAGCGTTTTGCTTTTTCCTTCTTAAGTCTTGTGGTTCTACTTAAAATACTACTCCACCCTTCCCTCTTCATTCATATTTCTATTTCCTGTGCAATATGGCCGCCACTTTTTACTGCACTGTTCTTGCGTTTGTTAGTGCTTATTTTATCTTCATTTTATTTTCTTCGATAATTTAATCCCATTGTCATTATCTTTGAGATTCTTCATTTTCGAGAGGAAAATAAATAAAATTCCATGCTACAGCGGTCTTTGACATTGAAATAGTTAAAGAGATAAATAGCTAAAATATATACAAAAATTCCTATAATTAATTATGCACTAAACACTGTTGATTCTCTGCTCTATTTGCAGATTTGCGCAGAATAAACTTTTTGGGGGTTACATATACCATGGCTCACCACCTTTCCTCTCCGTTGCGTTTTCTGACTATTCTTTTCATTTCACTAATCTCCCTCCTCTTGTCTTGTCCACCCCTCCTTTATTACCTTCCTTTTTCTCTACTATCACTTCTATCTTGTTTTACTTTTTTTCTTTCTTTCTATCTCCCCACTTTCTCCCTTTACTCTGCTTCCATCTTTGCCTCAGTTTTTTTTTCTTTACTCTTCAACTACTTGTTTTCTTTCTTTCCCCTTCAAGTTTAGCACCACGAAACCATCCCATTAATTCTTTCACTTTTCTTTCTTTGCTTGAGTCATGCTTCTCTAGTATTCTCACTTCCGCCTTTCCTTCAATTCCGGGTTCATCGTATTCCACCTTTCGTCCTATCCTTCGCTCCAGCACTCTGTCTCTTCACTTTCCATCTCAAGTCCTATATGACATCATTTTCCAATGTTTAACTTCTACACATGCCCTTAGCTCTCATCCAGTTGTACGGCCTCTGTGTCGTTTGTATATTCACATTCGTGCCAACTACGGGTGTCGTGTTTATTTACGCTATCGTCATTTACATTCACTTATCAACTCATTATTTGAAGCAGCATTTTGCTGTTAACGCCACCAATATGAACAATATTATCATTAAAAGCATGCAATTGTTATTATATTTGGACAATATATATATATATATATATATATATATATATTTCTTTCATTTTCTACTTGTTTCAATCATTAGACTGCAGCCATACTTGGACACCAACTTGAAGAAAATTCAGCCGAAATCAATTAAACCCACCAATTTTTTTAAACCTTGTATATAAATCGAAATTTTGTGCCGAACAGCTATGTCATGGATACGTAAATACACCAGCACCGGTTGTCAAGCAGAGGTGAGAGAAGAAACAGACACAGGGACACGCCCGTACACACACACACGCATACACACACACACACACACACACACACATATACACACACACACACACACACACACACACACCCACAGATGTGACTGTGTGTATACGACGGCCTTCAAGTTTTCATCTACCAGATCGATTCACAAAGCCTTGGTCGATCCGAAGCCACTGTATAAGACACTTACCTAAGTTATCACGCAATAGGACTGAACTCGAAACCATGTTGTTAGGAAGCAAGCTTCTTACCACATACTACACATTTGTATCTAATCGACCTCGAAATGATGAAAGACAAAGTCGACCTCAGTAGAATTTGAATATCAGAACGGAAAGGGGGACAAAATGTCGTTAGGCATTTTGCCTGGAATCCTAACGATTCTGCTGTCTCGCAGTAATATATTGATACTAAATGTATGTAACGCTGCACAACCGATTCCTTCAGTTTCCATATGTAGACTTCAGCCGCTTTCATATTCTTTCTAACTTTGGCACGAAGCCAGTTATTTCGAGGGTGCTCGTGTCGAATATACCGGCTCTGCTGCTTAACTGGTACTTTGCATTGTCCATCCTGAAAAAATGAAAGTTGGCATCGAGGAATTTGGACTGAAAACGTAAAGAGCTGGAACAAATGCTGATTTTGTCTTACGCTGCAGAGAGCCACTTTCATATTCTTTCTAATTTGGGTACAAAGCCAGACATTTCTAGGGTTCTCGTGTCGCATATACCGGCCCCGATGCTTATCTGGTACTTTGCATTGTCGACCCCGAAAAGATGAAAGATGTAATTGGCATCGAGGAATTTGAACTGAAAAAGTAAAGAGATGGAACAAATACTGATTTTGTCTAACGCTGAAGAGATTAAGATAATGATGAAGTATTCAGGTTACGAGAAGAATTTTAATTAATAATTCTTGAATTACTGCATTAAATATCATGATAAGCACTATGTTAATGTCCCTATATATTTTATATATTGAGATGCACTCACTCTTACATGCATGCATGTATGTATGTATGTATGCATGCATGTATCTATTTATGTATGTATGTATCTATCTATCTAAATATTTGTATGTCTATCTGAGAGTCTGTTTGTGTGTCTGTCTTTATGTATGTAAGCATGAATTAAATGAAGGAATGAATAGATGAATGAATGAATGAACGAATGAATGTAAAAACTTTGTTTGGCAGTGTTTCTCTATATTTGATAAACATCCTCCCAAAATGTTAATGTCAAAGAATGCTATTCGAGCTAACCAAGAATTCGTAATTTGCTTTTAATTTCCTATTTCTGTGTTGTGCACATTGGTGTTCTCTTCAATTTTATTATATCATTGATAATTATCCCACAGAACGTGGGAAAATAACCCTAGATTAGAAACCGTGTAAGTTTTGAGACCGGTGCTTTTTTGTTCAATGTAACGAAAATGCGAGAAATGTGTGGTTTCTCTTTGGTATCAATACAAATGTGTTATTGTCACCAGCATCTCTGCGAGTATCAGTAAGGAATTCGTCGTTTTTACATCCACAACGGCCGAAAGCAAAAGCGAGCACTTCCATTAACATGTTAAATTTATGGATTAATAAAATAGTAGTTGTAAGTTGAATTCCCTTATTGTACTTTCTTCGTTCTCCTGCATAACCTACGTTTCCGTTGTTGTTCAAGATGGGTACCGTTTGGCCTTGGAAATGTCATCTGCCATAATGATGTGCGATCCATAAGGAGATGATTATAGATCATAATCTTTGTTCCCGTTCATTCTGTGAATCAAGAGATACAGCCAGGAAATTATAGATTCTATAATGTCGAAGGAGAATTTTAAATATACAGTACTAACTGCAATACCGTAATACAGTACAAGAAACTTTGCAATTAATAGGAATAAAAACAATAACCCTGGATACCTTTAGTGGACAGCAATATGTTGAAATACTCTCGTCCACATATCACTTCACGACAGTGTACCTCAAAATGTACAGGAAAACATTATGGCTTGCACCAATGGCATTAGCTTGAACAGACAGCTTGCAATGGTCACAGGAATTTTTTTAATCATAGTAACTTTTAAGTAATACTTTGTCACTGAAAGAAAAAAAATCCAATAATCAATATTACAGGTTCCTACATATACCACTAATTTACAAACTGCGCAATCGATCAAACTGAAACAGCAGCAATAAAAAATCTGTCATTTCACATTAGTGGAAGAACACACATACAAAATTGTAGTTCCTGTTATACTATACCGCAAAATTTAGATGTGCTCTCACAACTAGAAATCTTTTGACCATATATATATGCTCAAGCAAAGCTAACATACGTTTAAACAAAATCGACAACAGTATTATTAAGCGGCCAAATGTAACTTTGAAATACTATAGGAAATTATACAGCCACACACACAATAAGTCGTATCCAAATATGCACACACAAACCATATTACAAATATATCAATATAAGCCTTCCCCACTTCTCCATGTCATTTGCAGGTCTCAAATACTCAAGCTGTAAACGTTAGCAATTCATGTCTTTCTAACAGATTGTTCTGCCATAATCCTCCTCATTGTTATATTTTGACGGATTAATCCATCAAAATCTATTTCAAATCATCAACAAATGTTCGATGTTAACTTCTTAAATTTTTTAAGCTGTTAAACTTCTCTCATCACCACCACTGACACATAATTTGCCTGCACCATCATCACAACCGTTTTCCTATATCACCACAACCATTTCCAACATCATTACCAACACCACCGCTGACACCGAATCCCTTTCTCAAGTATCACTGCTTTTCCCCACATCAATTCTACAAGAATACAATCAGTATCACAAACACTAGAATTACATCAAAACGGCAAAATAATAAACCACAACGTCGCGACTATCATGAAGAAAAAAGCAAGACTGATCAGGGCTCTACTACCATGACCACGACAGCGAAACACGTCAGGTAACGAGGAATGGATATCAATAGAGCTTATGCGTATTTATTCGGCGTGCTAGAAATAGCAACGACAAAAACTCAATCAAATGACACCCAAATGCGTCGCATAAGGAAACGTCATATTAGATGATGTAATAATAATAATAATAATAATAATAATA
>NC_068987.1:102570027-102571901 GCF_001194135.2 Octopus bimaculoides
CAAATGCAAAACAAAAGTCAAACATAAAATAATAATAATAAAAATAACAATAATGATAATAATAATAATAATGATAACATCAATTTTGGCAGAGGGTAAGTCGATTGCATTGATGCCAATGTTTCACTGGCATTTAATTCATCGTCCCCGAAAGAATGAAGGACCAAGTCGACATCAGCTGAATGTAAACCCCGAACGTAGCGGCATATCGCGCGAGGTGGTAACGATTCTGACATCTCACCACCTTAATATGACTACTACTACTACTACTACTACTACTACTACTACTAATAATAATAATAATAATAATAATAATAATAATAATAATATTAATAATATTATTAATAATAATAATAATGATGATGATGATGATAATGATGGCTCACGGAAGGGAAGACTATCCTAATTCCCAAATCCACTGAAGCGCCAAACTCACAAAATTACAGAACGATAACTTGTCACCCTACAATCTATAAAACCTTTACTGCAATGATATCACAGAGAATGAGCTAACAGCTTGAAGAAAATATGTTTCCAGAAGAGCAGAAGGGATTCTGCAAGAGCTCATACGGCTGTGAAGATTAGTTACTGATCAATAAAGTTATAGTTGAAGATAACTGCAGAAAGAAGAAGAGTCTAAGTATGGCCTGGATCGATTACCGAAAGACTTTTGGTAGTATTCCCCACACATGGATCCTAGAAACACAAGCCACGAACAAGGTAGCATCAAAAATCATAAAATATATAAAACATTCGCACAAATGAAGGAGACGATAGAAAAAGGAACACAATAAACCAGTTAGATTAATACCGAAAGCAGAGCTGAATGCGAAAAACAAGATAATAGGTATCAACACTCTTGCCGTCTCAGTTATAAGTTACAGCTACAATATTCTTAACTGGATTGTAAATGAACTAATCAAAATAAACAGGAAAACATGAAAAATAATAACAGGGTTTAGGCTGTTCTACACAAAATCTGACATAGAAAGGCTTTACTTTCAATGAATCGAAGGTGGTAGACGCCTTATACAGCTAGACAGATATTACAAAATAACCAACATAGGACTGCAGAAATCCCTACTTCAAAAGCAAGGAAAGCTAGTACAAATAACTGCAAAACATGAACAAAACAAAAGACTGCTTTCAGTCTTTAAGGAAGCTGACAAATACAAAAAAGAAGTCATAGTACCTAACAGCTATGAAGAGAGCCTATATACATTGAAAGCTGTGCCAACACTATGGAATAACAACAGAAAAAAAGATGGTATGAACACACACCTGAAAAGGCCACAGAAAACGAGGAAGCAACCATAGACACAGATAGAGAAATTAAGGCTTATAGGCCGGATATCATTGCCAGAGATCACCAACCAAAAACATGCTTTCTAATCGATGTATTAATACCACCATTTAACAATGTTTCCCTAAGAGAAACGGAGAAATTTTGAAAATACAAAGATGTGGAAACAGAGGTAACTTGAATGTGGAGCCTAAAAACAGAAACAGTTCCTATCATATTAGGTGCATAAGGTATGATAAAAAAAAACATTCAGACAAAAACACCAGGACTAACAAGTATATATAACATACAGAAAATAGCACTGCTAGGCACCGCACACAGTAGAAGGATGGGTCGAAACGATCGTCGTACAAAATAAGACTAATACCTTATCCATATTCTAGATACTTAATCAGATCACAACTGACACGGCAGAATTCTTCAAGTAGGTCAAACGGAAATATACCCAACTGCAAATGACTCGAAAGAATCCTGACCGTACCAGTGCTTTACTGAAAACATTAACACGCTAATCGACAAATACCCATTAGTCTCAAAAATTATATGTATATACGTATATATATATATATAT
>NC_068987.1:102572679-102573330 GCF_001194135.2 Octopus bimaculoides
TATATATATATATATATGTATAATATTATAGAGACAGACAGAAAGAGACACATAGAGATACAGAGAGCAAGAGATGTGTTTATGCACCTGAGTAGATACATAAAGCCTGCAGCTCGTATGTGTTGGTGTCATACAATAAAAACGCGACGTAATCCACTGGTAGAGAGAGATCCATGTACGCTCACACGGAAGGACGATGCCAGTCCGTGTGAGCGTAGAGTAAATAATTAATTGAAAGAACGAAAAAACAGAGAAAAAAATGAGGAAAAAAACGAACGTGCAGACGTGCACAAGCAACATATTAATTTGAAACTCGGTGAAAGAAGCGAATTGTTGTTAACATTCCTTCTCTTTGGACGTTCCAGTTTCCGACGAAGATCTATGCTCGAAACGTTAACAACTACTCACTTCTATCACCCATTGCCAAATTAATATATGTGCCTGTGCACGTCCTAACGTTCGCTTTCTTTTCTTTTTTCCTCTGGTTTTTCGCTCTTTGAATTAACTATACATACATATGAACATATACTTGTATGTGTGAGAGTATGTGATGTTTGTATGTATTTGTACGTGGACCTACATTATACACATATGTACACGTATAGTTGTATGTATATATATATATATATATATATATATATATATATACAT
>NC_068987.1:102573510-102574880 GCF_001194135.2 Octopus bimaculoides
ATATATATATATATATATATATATACAAATAATAACAACAGACGAGGACAGGTGGTGTAAATAACAAAAGTATATATTAGTATGACGCTCGGGAATACGGAAAGTCTTTGACGTTTCGAGCTACGCTCTTCAACAGAAAGAATACGGAGACAAGGAGAAAAGCACGGAGAAAAAAAATTGAATAGTGTTCAGTCAACATGCACACACATACAAACACATAGACACACACAGACCTCCACACACCTATAGAATGTGCATAAATGTGACTCAGTTGCTGTGCTAGTGTGTATGTATGTGTGTATGTGTGTGCGAATATTTGTATTTCATATTTTTTTTTAATTCTTGACATATTTCAATTTGTCTTCGACACTCATTTATCATGAGGTATCCAAACATTATTAACACGAAGTGAAACCACATAACATTACTATGCCAACATTATTATAAATTACAATAGCAATTCACTACTACAAATGCTAACATTACTCCGAGCATATTCAACTATTGAACCAATACCAGCACAGTGCACGACAGCAAAGCTAGACACCACCTGATACAGCAATAACTCTGCTACAATGATCATTTATCCGTTACATACTTTTGCACAACTAAACGCAAAAGCCGAACAGCAGCACTGCCAGCTAATCCAACATAGCGAATGCTACCACAACCGGCACCAAGAGCAATAATTCCATAGCCGTCATCTCTACCACCTCCACCACCACAAACAACAACAACAACACCATCTCCCCCACTACCACTGCAATTATCCCTATCGCAACCATTGCCATCATGATTATCGCGAACACTACTCCAACAACTACCACCACCACCGTTGTCAACGTCACCAGTACCAACAGCAACAGCACCACTACTGCAAAGAACAATACACTAAAGCCTCTTCTCGCATCGCTTTAAACAGAAAACAACGTATATTGGGAAACCCTGACATATTTTAGCCTCGGGACAGTGAAAATAAATCCTGAGCGCTTTTCTATAGGCACACATATACAGGAAGCTACAAACCCAGCTGCACATATACACATAAGGACACAGGTATTACATAAACACACATAAGCACACATACACTCACCAATGTGTGCTTTTGTGTGTGTGTTTTTATGCACATCTGCACATAGGACTTTCTTCAACAGTCTAATCACTTCGGTGACATATGGCTAAGACAAGGAGGGATTAAGATGATCGTCTCTTTTGCTAAATGGTGGTGATGACAGTGACGGTGATGATAATGATAATGATAATGATGATGGTAGTGGTGGTGGTGGCGGTGGCGGTGGCACTGGTTGTGGTGGTATTGGCAATAACGGTGGTGGTGGTGGTGGTGGTGGCGGCGGTGATGATAGTAGTAG
>NC_068987.1:102574935-102576393 GCF_001194135.2 Octopus bimaculoides
AGTAGTAGTAGTAGTAGTAGTAGTAACAGCAGCAGCAAATAGTGGCGGCGGTGAGGCTGCAGAAGGTGATTATGATGTATGAAATAATAGATACGAGTTTAAGATTTAAGAGAACCAGTGGAATGAAGGAGGAAAACCATCTGACACCAACATTCTCAGTTCACTGTAGAAACTTAAGCACAACAGGTTTTGAAAAATAAGATTTTAAAAAATGATGATGATGAGAATAATAATAATAATAACAACAACAATAATAATAATAATAATAATAATAATAATAATAATAATAATAATAATAATATAGAACTAGCTGGACCCGTGAAAAATTCATGGAAAATATAGAAAATGTAAGCATCGTATTTCTTTATTGCCCACAAGGGGCTAAACATAGAGGAGACAAACAAGGACAGACAAAGGGATTAAGTCGATTACATCAACCCCCAGTGCGTTATTTATCGACCCAGAAAGGGTGAAAGGCAAAGTCGACCACAGCGGAATTTGAATTCAGAACGTAACGGCAGAGGAAAGCATTTCGCCCGGCATTGTAATTTTTCTGCCAGCTTGTAAATAGTGTACAGGTGCCGTGAGAAATGTTTGTATATTATGACCGTCTGTCTTTACATTCTAAGTTCAAATTCTGCCGAGGTCGTCTTTGCCTTTCGTCCTTTCGGGCTCGATAAATTAAGTATCAGTTGTGTACTGGGGTCGATCTAATCAACTGGCCCACTCCCCACAAAACTTTCAGACCTAGAAAAGTATGTTGTGATATTTACAGAATATAGAAGTAATGTAATGCCAATGACTATATAAGCCCTTACATAAAAAAAACTATACATTAGTAATCGTTTGTCAAAGAGTACGTACATCTTTTTGGGACAACCTGTATATAGACAGAGAGAGAGAGAGAGGGAGAGAGGGAGACGGAAAGTCATGGTTGTGTGGTAAGAAGCTTGCTTCCCAACCACATGGTTCTGTTTTCAGTCCCATTGCGTATCACCTTGGGCGTGTGTCTTCTAATATTGCCTCGGTCGAACCAAGCCTTCTGATTGGATTTTGTAGATGAAAACTAAAAGAAGACCCTCGTATATATGCATATATGTATGTGTGTGTGTGCATGTGTGTGTCTGAGTCAGTGCTTGTCCCAAACGAAAGCCTGACAACTGGTGATGGTGTGTTTATGTCTCCGTAATTCAACGGTTCGGCAAAAGAACCGATAGAATAAATGTCGCGTGTAACGAATAAATAAATAAATAAAATAAGAACTGGGATGGAATCATTGGATTAAAACTTATTGTCCATGGTGGTGCCCCAGCAGGGACGAAGTCTAATGACTGAAACAAGTAAAAGAAAACAGATAAAAGATATAAATATAAAATGCATATGTATGTGTATATATATGTATATATGCAATGAATATTTATGCATGTGTATATATATATACATGTGTATGTATACATA
>NC_068987.1:102577637-102579087 GCF_001194135.2 Octopus bimaculoides
GTGTGTGTGTGTGTGACGTAGTGGAAGGAATTAGTAGCAGGAATAGTTAGGTAATGTAATGCAATATAAGGAGGTCTTATTTTAAGTTATATCATTATTATTTTTTTAAATATGTTTTCATTTTGTTTTATAATTTTTAATTTTATATTTCAAATTCTAGATTTTGAATTTTAAATTTCAAATTTTAAATTTTAAATTTTCAGAGGTTTAGTTTACGTGTATCTGATATTGTGAGGCGGAAAGAATTTTTCGTGCGATTATTTTTCACTCGTTTTGATCTATTTATTTCTTATTCATATATTTTTATGAGGAGGAAACCACTCTGTTTTAATTGAAGGAAGGCATTGAAGACATTTGTAAATAAGAGATAAAATAATTTCTTTGCTTTTCGTATGAAATCGTAGTATTAACTTTGAATTATTGTATTGATTACGTTTTAGTGGATGATATATTGGCTTTTGATTCTTTTAATCATTCAATTAGTTAACTCTGTAATTCTTAGTAGTTAATACTTCATTTTTTTTCATGAACTTATCTGTAGGTTGAGTGTCTATTTCCTTCTTGTTTTGTTTAGACGGTAATTGCAAATGTCGTTAACAAGTATTTATGTATTGTGAATTGTCATTTGAATCAATGCTGAAGTGGATTCATATATTTTATTGCTTTGATCGGCCTTGCATTCAGTGAATTTCTTTCTATCATAATTTATTTGCTTGAACGAGGTTTTTATATTTTTGTTTGTAGAACCCATTCATTCTAATAGTGAATTACTGGGGAAAGCCGAATTTGTGATTTCAAAAGGATTATCTTTCGTTTTGTTTTGAATTAATTAGGCTTGGAAACAACTTGTTGAGTTTTTATTGGAGATGTACCAGCTTGGTATAAAGTAACGTCTACACTTCTATTTTTCCTTTCCTTATATTTTATTTATTGTACTAATATTGAATATATAGATCTTTATATGTTCTTCGCCTTGGACTGAAGCGGCGGACTTGGATGTTTAACATCCCTTTGAAAGATTTAGGTCCTTCTTCTCTATATATATATGAATAGGTGCATGTTAGAATGCGTTCGTGGTTGTGTAGGAATGGGCGGACGTGTGGGGAATTACACTCCAGAACAGGGAATTCCAACACACACATCTTTCTATGTTTTACATATACTCCCTTCCTCCATAGCCCATTGAATTTTGAAAATAGTTTTCAGACACTTCAGATTAATTTCTATTGTGGTGGGAAGACTATCATGATTCGTTTTCAACAAGTTTTGTATACAAAGATACTGTAAGAAACCAACGAAACTTTTAAACGCTTGTGGCAGAAGCAAACAGTAGTAAATAACAATATAAATTATAATCTATCTATCTCTTTCACTCTTTCTTTCTTTCTCTCTCCCTCTCTTTCTCTCTCTCTCTCTCTCTCTCTCTCTCTCTCTCTCTCTCTCTCTCTCT
>NC_068987.1:102580240-102583755 GCF_001194135.2 Octopus bimaculoides
TATATATATATATATATATATATATATATATATATATATATATATATGTGTGTGTGTGGGGTGGGGTGTAGGTATGTATGTATCTGTATGCATGTATGTATGTACATGTATGTGTGAATGTTTGTGTATGTACAAAAAATATTTGATGTTTTTTTGTAGGTGGAGAGATGTGCTTTTTATGCATATTTTGTCATTTGCGAAAGCTTCTGGCGAATATCTGATGTGTTATTGGAAAGTTAGGAATAAAAGAAATGACTTGGTTGTTTTTTAACCCCTATTGTAACTCTTATCGTTTTTTCTATTTGTCATTGATGTCGTTGTTGTTTGCCTTTCACAGCTAAAGAGACAGAGGAAGTAGTGGAAATAGAGTGACACAGAAAGAAATAGAGAGGGTGATTGAGAATAACGCTTCAATTATTAGTAAGTGCTCTTGTATGACAAACAGAAAGGAAGAAAGAAATAAAGAAAGAAGGAACGAAGGAAGGAAAAAAGAAGGAAAGAAAGAAAGGTGGGAAGCAAGTAACTGCAATAGATGCCGATGATTTCGAGTTGAAAAAGATATGAGCCTCACTGATTAATTTCAAAAACCTATTTGACTGAAGCTCCGGGTCACTGATTAATGAATTTAGGTAGGGAACTAAAGAAAAAATGCAACAAAAAAAAAAGGGCTTGCATCTCATTAATAGTTAATCAATCGTGAGTTACTTTGAGGACAGTAACATCCGCTGTGAAAGATCAAGCTTATCACTGAATCGATAAAATGGTTCAAAACGTAGCAAACATTTCGTCACTGATGAATCGATACCAAATGTGATTTCGATATACATAAACATATAAATACGCGTGTGTGTATTACTAAATTTGTTGAACATGAACACGCACACACATTCACAACACACAGACACACATACACACATGGACACATACACACATGGCCACATACACACATGGACACATACACACATACAAACACATACACACATGAAAACACATGTAGATATATGCATATACACATACAGATATATATGTGTGTGTTTGTGCGTGTACTTATATACATATACAAATATGCACGTATTTGTATGTGTATGTGCGCGTGTGAGTGTGTGTGTGTGTGTGTGAGAGTGAGTATGTGCGTGTATGTCTACCTGAGTGCGAACGTGTTTATTTCTAACTCACTACATATTACATCATTTCAAATTTCGAAAAGGTAAAGATACAAACATGGATCTACAAAATTATACAGGTATACATGTATACCAACATTCTTAAAAGCTTACATATATACATGTAAATATGTTATATATGTGAAGTGCGTGTAATTTTTGTTATAAAATGTTGCAAATTGTTACCGGGCTATGCGTCTGTGTGTGTAGGTGCGTGAGCTTGTGTGTGCGCGTGCGTTTTATGTTTATTTGCGTGCGTATGTTTGTAACGTTCATATATACACATAAGCTCTGCAGAACCGATGAAATGCTAGAGAATCTGAATATTTTCTGTCGAAAATTTTCGAATTCAAGTCCTGATGTTGCCGTGAATTCGAATCACACACTCGGACACAGACATGCAAGCGCCCCACCCCCTCCGCAACACACACACATGCATGCACTCACTCCCGAGCCCACACAGTTGCATAACCTGACATACATACATATATACACACTCTCTTGTACATACTTGCACGAACAGACACATACAGATAGATATACACATATAAAATTATATATGTATAGAAATATACATATATGCATATATAGACATTCATAGATATATATACACACACACAAACATGTATATATGTAGTATAGGTATGTATGTGTGTGTGTATGTGTGTGTGTGTGTGCGTGTGTGTGTGTATAAATGTATGGATGGTTGGGAGGCTGTGTGTTTTGAAAATTAAAGTTTGAATTTGCATGGTTATTCTAATTGAATTTTTTTTTCCTTTCTAAATTGTTTGTTCCGTGACATAATTATGCAGCATGTCAAAATTTATAAATTTCTCATAAAAAGCTACCAGAACTTTTAATATTCTTCAAGCAATTTGTCTCTATGCAAATATTTCAGTTCCTTTAGTGCAACACAGGGATCAACAAATACAACTTCGAACTTATTCTTTATTCTTTTTCTTGTTTCAGTCATTTGACTGCGGCCATGCTGGAGCACTACCTTTAGTCGAACAAATCGATCCCAGGATCGACTTATACTTTGCAAGCCTAGTACTCATTCTATCAGGATCTTTTGCCGAACCGCTACCTTACGGGGACATAAACCCACCGACATCATTTGTCAAGCAATGGTAGAGAAACAAACACAGACACACACATATACGACGGGCTTCTCTCAGTTTCCATCTACAGAATCCACCCACAAGGCTTTGGTTACCCTGAGGCTATAGTAAAAGACCCTTTCCCAAATTGCTACGTATGTGGTTGGGAAACAAGCTTCTTACCACACATCCACGCCTGGATTCATCATTATTATCACAATCCGATTCCCTTTTTGCAATTCTCATTTTTAAAAGCAATTCAATTTTTTCCCCCATAAATAAGAGTCCATTTTCAGAATGGCAGCGAGATAGCAGAGTCACTAGACCGTCAGGTTAGATTACTTTGCTTATTTATTCGCTTCATTGCGCGCTAATTTTAAATACCTACACATTAAAATTTCATTTTCAACCTTTCGTTATAGATACACTGCGGTTCGTTCTAATCTTCATTACTCTCTGTCCTCCTTTTCTCCCTTGAAAACCTTTGCAACATTTAAAGCAACAGAGACTGGGCGTGAGCCTCGTCTTCAAACTTCTCACATCGTTCTACCTAAAAGTTCATTAAAGTGTACCTAGTGCAAGACAATGCACTTACTCACTACACATATATATATGTGCATCATTCTTTTGGTCATATCAAATGTAGAACACAATGCATATGCGTATATACATACATACATTCATACATACATACATACATACATACATACATACATGCGTGCATGCATACATACATTCATGCATACATACATACATACATACATACATACATACATAGTGTTTCCGTAAAATTCTGTTTTCTGCTAGGGAAAGCGGCCGAAACAGTTGCCATGCTTCAAACAGCTAACAAGGACGCTGCCATGAGCAAAACATAAGTTTACGAGTGGTTTCCACGCTTTAGAAATGGTCAATTGTCGCTTGAACACCTTCATGATGCAGCATGACTGCAGTCTTACGTCTTAAATAATGTGGAGACACATAACATACAAATTCATATAAGTATCTAAAAGTGCATGTGTCTGAGTGTGCGGCGCTGACTGCACATATTTGCAAACATTGCAAACCTACAAGCATATACAGACTTGCAAGATCTCATATATTCGTGCGTGCACATGTCTGTGGATATGTATTTGTGTGTGCATACGTACATGTATGCATATTGGTATATAGGTACACATATAATACACAGACATATATGATAAACGCATAGAATATACATATATATATGTATATATATATATGTATATATATA
>NC_068987.1:102583847-102584506 GCF_001194135.2 Octopus bimaculoides
GTATTATCATCATCATTCATAAAAACTTAAGAACAAATACAAATGTATCCACAAAATATAATTGCAAATGCCTTCAAGACGTCAATCTATTAGCGACAATTTAAATCTGATAAACTCCAAGGCGCACTGCAATTTACGGCTCACATACACTTGTTGCACTGAAGGTAGTTCACCTACGCAAAACAATATTTCACTATATATCATATATATATATATATATATATATATATATAGTTTACTATATTCATTTGTACATAAGGAAATAGACTTTGATTGATTATAAGATTCGATTGGCTTTTAATGTCTGTGACATCTATAACTCAAAATGGATTAATCAATAATTTTGTGTTTGTTTCTAGCGTATGTAATATAATTATTTTCTAAAAATTGTACCGGTTCATCTATTGAAAGACACCCGCCGTCAGCTTTTTTAAGATGCTGCTCTGTCTAATCTTTAATTTTGTTATATTTACACAATTAGAAATATGTACATATAAGAATACAAACATACATATATATACACACACACACGTACGTACCTATATGCATGTATGTATGTATGCTTATATGTATGTATGTATAAATATATGTGTATATATATATATATATATATATATGTGTGTGTGTGTGTGTGTGTGTGTGTGTGTGTGTGTGTGTGT
>NC_068987.1:102584581-102587479 GCF_001194135.2 Octopus bimaculoides
TATATATATATATATATATATATATATATACACTCATATATATATATATATATATATATATATATATATGTATATATACATACATACATACATACATACATACATACGTGTAAGATTATTGTACTGTATTTATATGTATATACGCGCACGGACACACATAGACACATACGCACACATTTTATATATTGTGTATATTTACATACGGTGTAATAATATTATAAATATACATACATATAGATATATATATTATATTATATTTTGTATATACATACACACACAAACACACACACAGATATGAAAAGTGCGTATCGGTAATTTTATTATGGTTCAATTTGCCTAGAGTAACGTTAAATGCATCAAAATATGTATGTATGAATGCAAGCTTATGACTTTCTTTGTATATGCGTATGTATATTTGAGCAATTGTTAGAGTGATTGTGGGTGCATGCCTACGCGTGTATGCGTGAGCGGTCTGTGAAGTTTTGCAAGTGTATAGTTATATTGTCACTAAATCTGCATAACTTCTTATGCATTCGTACATGTATTTACTCTTGTTTACATATACGTATATGTATGTATATATATATATATATATATGTACGTGTGTAACACACATGTACACACAAACACACACACACACACACACACACACACACACACATACATACATATATATATATATATATATATATATATATATATATATATAAATATGTACATATTTCTATAACTATAAGTACCATCATGTGTATATATCTACATACATACATACATACACACACACACGTATTTATCGTGAAATTTATTGGTTATACTTATGATCATAAATACAAATATGCGCCATAGTTTTGCTTTTGTCAATGTTGGTATTTTGTGTTTGTTTTTGCCTTTGTATGATTGCTCGAGAATGATTTTATATGCATCAGGAAAGGAATATAAATATGAATAGATAGGTGTGTCGTTACTGCTTGTATGAGTGTGTATGTGTATGGTTGTGTTTAAATGTGTTTGCGTATTTGTTCTTCCCGACTGAATGTGAGAATTTACCTGTTCATTAATTCAAATGAAATAACGTTAGAAACAGCTTAGATCATTCCACTTGAAGCGGAAACTGTGAAAATATTGTTACCTTCCTCCTTATCTGCAGTTATCACCACTTCCTCTTCAAATACCACAACCACCAGCACCACCACGACCACCACTATCACCACCTCCCATACTATCGTCTCGTCCTCCTCCTTCTTCTCTGCCAGGTTCTCCTCATCATCATCATCATTATCACCATCTATTTCGTCAGTACCCAAAACGAACTGTATCTCAATTGATATTTCTCTTTTGCTATTGTTTATTATTATTATTGTTAATATAACTACTACTACTACTACTACTACTACTACTACTACTACTACTACTACTACTACTACTACTACTACTACTACTGCTTCTACTACTACTACTGCACTTAATATTATTTACTATATTATCATTGTTGTAATTATTATATCTATTATTATTATTAATTTTATTATTATTATTATCATTATTATTATTATTATTATTATTATTATTATTATTACATACATTTCCATACTGTCTTTAGGGGCAAATATTACTGCTGTGTTTGCTACATTAAAAATTTGTTTCATTAGAAATGTAATTTATTAATTACTAAGATACAACCGTAAGCTGATTTTGTGATTTACCAAATTATGTTTAGTATGGCAAAGTTCAGAGAGAAGTTCAAGAATGTTTTGTCTCGTGAAGATGGAAAGAAAAATATGAAACAAAAAGACAGAGGAAAATTTTTAAAAAGAACAAAAAAAAAAAACAATAGATGGTAAATAACGAAATTCCTGAAAGAATCTGCAATGTACCTTTTGACACGAGAAACTATTTATTGATGGTGATGATGATGATGTTGATGATGACGACGACGACGACGACGACGTCGATGGTGGTGGTGGTAGTGGTGATGATGGTGGTGATGGTAGCGGTGATGGTGATGATGAAGATGATATTGATATTGATGATGATGATGTTAACTATACTCTTGATGAATCTAAAGATGTCGCTGTTGTTCGCAACGAACATGCTTTTGATGAACATGGTGAGTTCTATAATGAGACAACAACGATGATAAAGAACAGGAAGAGAACGTCGATGAGTAGGAGAAAGATGATATGTAGATTGTGATGCTAATGATGAAGAGACGCCAGTAGTTAATATGACATTTTATATTCTGAAATAAATCTCATGTCCATTTGCCTACCTTACTCTAACTACATTACATTGATCTTCGTTTCTGTAATACAAGCTCTTAGTCGACAAAAAAATTGTATTAAGTAATTAATCCCGCCACTTACTGATGCAGGAATGGCAAATTACAGTAGCCATTTCAGTTTAGTACTACTAATTAAATGATCTAAGTTGCAAATACTATGAAGTTTCCTTCGCAAAGATACAGGTCCACGATGTTCTATTCAGCAGTGTAACCGATCATGACTAGTAAATTCCAAAATAATCGTAATTTTCATGAGTGTGCAAAGACAGTTTTTAATATATGCATTTGCATTATTCTTTTTCATTGCTTACGGCTGAAAATCGTAGTTTAACTGGTCTTTGAAAATAACTTTTTCTCCACCCTTTCCCTTCCGGTCATTCAAATTCCGCGTGTGCATCGTTGGCAATTTTCTTTCTCTGTCTCCTCCCTTTTCTCTAAACGGTTTTTTGTTCTATGTGTGCCATAAATATCGCCATCCGTTTAGAGAAAAAATTTGTAGTTTGGAATCAGTAGTTCTTTGACTGCTATTTCTAAATTTTCAGTATGTTGGAGAAGCAGCTCAAGCTAATCCCTGTATATTTATGATTATTATACATATATATATATATATATATATA
>NC_068987.1:102587961-102588577 GCF_001194135.2 Octopus bimaculoides
ATATATATATATATATATACATATTTGATCAAATTTCAAGTGTAAATGATAAGGTACTGGGTTAGGTCGAAAAGTAAAATGTGTATACAACAAAATTACCGAGGTACACACGGAAGTACACACAGAAAGATATTCAGATAATGTCTTCTATAAACTGTATCGACTGAATGCATCAATAGCTGTGAAGCTAATCAAGAAACTCGCATTGTAATAAACGTTCGGTCCATTATATGCTTCGGTTCCACGCAAGGGGGAGGTTCTGAGACAGTTGAAAAATAAATTAATGAAAAAACAACAGATAGATAATATGTCAATTTACTACAGCGATTTCCATGGACTCTTTAATTGATTAATGGAGACAAAAACCGTTTTCATCAGGAGGAGAGATGAACCATAAGATTTAGGAATATTCAAAATCTAATGGAATGTACATCATCATGATTCTATGACACTTGCTTGTCTTAAAATAAATTTGTTAGTTCAGTTTGTCTTGTTCATTTATTCACATGATGAAAACGGTCTTTTTGTGTTGATTCGTTGGAAACAGCTGTAGTGAATTGACACATTGTTCATTTGGTATTTATTCACACACACACACACACACACACACACACAC
>NC_068987.1:102593548-102595145 GCF_001194135.2 Octopus bimaculoides
ATATATATGGTTAAAAAAACGACAGAAGCAGGTGAGGGAACAGCAGGTGAATGTAATAGTTTGACGCTCGGGGAAAAATGGAAAAGTTTATGAAGTTTCGAGCCTCTGCTCTTCGACACAAAGTGAGACTGAAGAGATGGAGAGAGGAAAAGACGGACTATGTGTGTGTATGTGTGCATACCTGTGTTTTTTGGTTGTGTCTGTGTGTACATGTTTCTGTAAGTCTGTTTGCATGTGAATCAGGGTAGTAGCAAGCAGCTTTGTAGTTAGGTGTTCCACTCACAACCGTAAAATTGCGGTTTCGTTTCCTGCACCGGATTAAGCGTTGCGTTCTTGACCGAAACACTTCATTTCACCCTGCACCAGTCTTCGCATCTAACAGAAATGAGTAGCCTCGCGACCGACCGAGTCCCGTCTATTGGTACGAGAAATATACACACCACAGAATCTGTGAAACCGGCCCTATGAATCTATGGCCTGAGGTTAGTCTTCGATCATCTTTGATGCATACATACATACAAACTTATGTATATATGCATGTACGCATCTATATATGTACATTCTTCGGCTGACTGTAACTTCATTGCTTCTCATGATGTTGCACCAGAACATTCTGACACTATTATTTGATTTACTAAATTAAAATTTACAGTTTGTACAATTAACAGTCACAATAATATATTATTTCCTTTGTACTAATATGTACGTATGACCTATATATTAATAGCACATAGGTGACACTCTGATAAGGAATAGGTTAGAGATATGAAAGCAAATGAATACAATAGATTAGAAGATTAAATTTATTAAATTAAAATTATCTTTTGTTACAATTTACTGTCGAAATAATATAAATGTTCTCTGTACTTAAATATACATGGTAAATGCGTGCGGCTTAGCTGTTTGTATATTTCACTCAAAATCGTAAGATCCTGAGTTCATTACCCAGCGGGGTGTTGTGTCCATGAGCAAGACACTGTATTGTGCTCCAGTGTACTCGGTTGGAAAATCGAGTAGTATCTGTATTTCAAAAGGCCAACCTTTTCACATCCTGTGCCATGATGAGAACTACGTTAAGGGTACGCGTGTTTGCGTGGTGCTCAGCCACTTGCAGGTTTATTTTAAGTAGCGCCCTCTTCTGTTGTTCTGATCAAATGGAACCCTCGTCTTCGTCACCGACTGGGTGACAGGCACATGTACATAAAACTACGAGGCAACCACGCAAACTCATTTCATGTAGAAGTATTACATTCTCAGCAACGTCATTCCACTTCATCACGATCAGCACCTTCACTATCACCGGCAAAATGTATCCTATGACGCCAAAAATGGATACCTGTGCATGTATCCATCTCTCTATCTATCTATCTATCTATCTATCTCTCTATCTATCTATCTATCTATCTATCTATATATATATATATAAGTCAGTAAATAGTGGGGTTGTGTTAACCGCACGCGGAGAAATAATAGGAAAATGAAAAAAAGCCAGAATGCTGAACTGGAAGCATAATTTAATAAAGATTTTTTCTAACCGGTTTTCATTGCGATGAAGCAAATTATCAAGAAGATAAAAGAACTCTCAACTCTCATGCAT
>NC_068987.1:102595570-102598195 GCF_001194135.2 Octopus bimaculoides
TGTATGTATATATATATCTGTCTATCGATCGATTGATCTATTTATCTGCCTCCTTGTTTGTCTGTCTCTCTTCCTATGTATATACATAAATATATATGTGGTGGGTATGTATGTATGTATATATATATATATATATATCGGGCGGCCTAATTGTGACACATGCGCCCACCTTTTGGAGGATACAGAATTTCGCTTCGAGCAAGGTGACATATTTAAGATAAAGTCAAATTTCACTTGTGCCTCTGAAAACCTACTCTATGTTATTACCTGCTTAGGTTGCGAAAACCACTATATAGGCCAAACACGAATGTCTTTCAGACAAAGAACGACGTTTCACAAAGAACAACGTTTCACAAAGAACAACGTTTCACAAAGAACAAATCCGCATCCCACAATATAGACAGATACATGTCAGTGAGTACATAGATAGATGTGCTAGGAACCTTAAACCAAACTTCCTAATTTTCTCTTTTAATCAATGTTTCCAGAACACCTTAGAGCAGCAAAGACTAAATGAAGAGGCAACTTTCATTAACAAATATCAACCACGACTTAACACATGACACTACTAATCATACTAATACCAATAATCCCACTAATCTTCATGATCCCATACACCATTTACTGTATTAAGTATATTTACCTAATTGCATCACTTTCAGAACTGCTTACCTCCCTTGCATGTATTCTTTTCATTCAGGTACCATTAGACCCAACACCGTTAGGAAATCGGTGTTGATTCAAAGTCAGTGAACAGCGATGACGAAACTGGTATGACTTTCTATATTCACTCGTGATAATAATTTTTATACTTCTTAATTCCACCGCAAATCATTCATTTGTATGTATATATCCATTATTTTTATGCCTAGTGTGCAATTTCTTTGTTTCTTTTTTACTTTTATCCTATTGTGCCACGTGTAGTCTTTTTTCTTTGAAGGCCGTTTCTATGATATGTGTGTTGTGTGTGTGTGTGTGTGTGTGTGTGTGTGTGTGTACTATATTTTATCGAACTGAGAAGCATAAAAGGCAGAGTCGACATCGGTGAGATTTGTAATCTATATTTTAATATATATTCTTATTAACTTAGTTTGGAGTATATAACTTTTACTAGAAGAAAGCAATAATAAAATATCAATATTTAAAGTCGCTAAATCATACATTAGCAATTAGTTGATTGCAGCTGTCAATGTAGTAAAGTGCATGGCATTCTAAGATGCGGACATCTATTTGGTCGTTTGCTCGCTTTAAAATAGTAATCATATCTATATCAATTTCTGTTTATTTTACTTTATATGAATGACACTTTTTAAAGCCATGATATTGTCATATATACACAGCAGGATAGAATAAAAAGTTATATTTGCAGCTGGAATATTTTAGGGTCGTTGGTTGGCTTGATCAAAGCTGACCAGAGGCTAAATAATAACGGGAACAGTCATTCACGGAACAAAAGCATGAAAGTGTATATGACATCTTCAAAAACCTTCACATATACAGTAAAAGATCGCAGGAAAGTGTTGTTGTTTTTCACCTTTAACACGGTCGACAGAACAAACATCGCCATAATACTAGTTTAACTTTTATTCAATATATCCAACTAACAAACAACATTTGGCACAGTGCCTTTAAAAGGAATCAAAAACGTCTTTTATAGTTGGTTTATTGTATTTGTTATATATTTTTATTATTATTTCGTCTATCTTTTCATATTGATGATTGTTTCAAAGTACCTATATATCAATGGCGAACTAGTGCTGATCTGACAAGGGATAGGTTAGATATATGAAAGCAAATAAACAGAACAGAGAGACGTTTTTGTATATGTATATCCTTTATATGCGCATATACGAATCGGTATATATACTTTATATATATATATGTGTGTGTATGTATACATGTATTCAATTATACATATATATGTATATATATATATACAAATACACAAGTTGTATATGAGTGTATTTGTGTTTCTATGCTTATATATATAAGTACAAGGATAGTTATACGTGCATACACACATGCATATACTCACACGCACACATATATACAGGAGTATAATTTCATAGATATATACATAGATAAATGTATGTGTATATAAATACATGTAGATATACACATATACATATATATTTGGCAAGAATAATGTAACAGAAAGGTGAGTTGGATAACGATCTATCTAAAACGAAAATAATATTAAAAAAAACAACCAGATCAAATGATAAAGAACACACTTGAAAATACTAATTGGAAACGCTTTTCTTTGACTGAGCTATCGATAGAAGATTCATACAAAACACCAATACACCAACGAACCAATAAATGGTCTGACCAAACGACTAATATATCCAATACCACTTGGGCAGGGAAGATGACAACAGATTTCTAGCTGTTAGCTGCCAATTACTAAATAATATATTCAAATTGAATGATGGTTGCCTGTAATCAATGATCGCTTCACTTATTTCCATTTGCACCCTGGAAACCACTTTATAAATATATATATGAGATTGCTATGCGTGTATATATATTTGTGTATATATATATAAACACATATATATATATATATATAAGCATATATATGTATGTGTGTATATATATATATATATATATATATATATATAT
>NC_068987.1:102598565-102601347 GCF_001194135.2 Octopus bimaculoides
TATATATGTATAGAGGGAGTATGTGTATATGTTGTGCGTGAGTGTATATATATTTCTGCATCGATATGAATATGTACGTACATATATGTATAAGTTTATTTGTGTGTTTGTGAGATGTTTGTTGTTGTTGGAATTTCGTATGTTTGTCTCGTCAACGTAATGAACCACAAGAGACCTACACAGATAGGTTTTCGATTATTTCCTCCGTTTTTCTTATTTTTATTTTTTCTCCTCCTTTGCGTCGCCACCATGTCATAATAATAATAATAATAATAATAATAATAATAATAATAATAATAATTATAATAATAATAATAATACCAGCAACAACAATAATAGTAATAATGATCACCATAATAATAATAATAATAATAATAATAATAATAATAATAATAATGACAAAAATAATAATAATTAGTAGGAGGAGGGAGGGAGGGGAAGAAGAAGAAGAAGAAGAAGAAGAAGAAGAAGAAGAATGGTAATATTGAGTAAAATTTATTAATAACTGGTTCTATTCTTAAAATTATTCTCTCATTGTCATGGCCCACAGATACTTTAAAATTTCTTAACAACGCCTCTAATTCGACTAACGCACATCCACGATATCTAGTATTATTACATCACTAATATTACAATCAAATTTTTCTGCCCCTTTATTATTATTCTTATTTTTAAACTGCTTACATATTTTCTTGTTTTATATGTCTATGCATATTTGCGTGTGTGTCTGGGTATATATATATATATATATATATATATACCAGGTGCGGCTATTAAGTTAGACATGGATTGGGCCTATACTGGCGGAAACCTATCAAATTTATGAAAGTTATACGAGGTTTGATCAATAAGTATCCGGACTGTTGCCATAGTAATGAAGCTAAAGCATACGTTCCTTCCAAGCACTGCTTTAAACAGTGGAACTGAAATAGGACGTTAAAAATTAGTGCGCATGCACTCCAGAGTTTTTTTTTTTTTCTTTCAATTTTTCAGTTTTCAGTCCTTCCTATATATCAATTTCTCACCGACCAAGACGCTGGTGTATGAGAAATACAACTCACGTTTTTGAACTGAGCCTGAAAGATTGCTAGGAGATACACGTTATGTAATATATATCTGACAACTTTAATGTTTATTCGTGTGTGTGTATATGTGTACCTATGTATCTATGTATGCATGCATGTATGATTGTATGTACGTTTGTATGTATGCATGTTGTATGTATGCAGATACATAAAGACTTGTATAACTCAGTGATTTGCTAACAGAGGACATACACAAATATGCGTGAGTAATTTGTATTGCGTGTGCCTATGTGAGCACGGGTGTATACACGTATTCATCTTGTTCGATCTGTCTCTTAGTTTCTTTCAATAATACATTATTATTTTCTCATTTTGAACTTCAATATAGTAAATTTTCTCCATCACTTCTCATTATTTATTTTAGCAACCTGATGCATTGCTATTAACTTTTGTGGCTTGTAACATTGGGGCCTGTTATGCTAGGGCTGAGAGATTAAGTACAAGATCTACGGTTTAAGAGATTGAGATTGATGGGATGAAGGACGGATTTATGTAGATTGAAAAATAGATATTATATACATATATATGTGTGTATGTGTGTGTGTGTTTATGTATGAATGCACATAATGTAGAGATATGCATGTTTGCATGCGTGTATGAAAAGATGTATGTATGTATGTATGTATGTATTGTTATTTGAAGCAGTTTGATTCAGTTACCTGCAAGTTAAAGTCTCGTAGGCTTGTTAGAGCTACCTAGTTCGCCAGAAACAGGGGTAGAGAGAAGGAGAGGCCGAAAGAGTGAGAGAGAGAGAGAAATCGTGTGGCTGGAAAAAACACATCGATACTCACTTTAGTCTTTATACTCTTTTTATTTGTTTCAGTCATTTGATTGCGGCCATGCTGGAGCATCGCCTTTACACGAGCAAATCGACCCCAGGACTTATTCTTTGTACGCCTAGTAGTTATTCTATCGGTCACTTTTGCCGAACCGCTATGTTACGGGGACGTAAACACACCAGCAAGGGGTGTCAAGTGATGTTGGGGGACAAAAACGGACACACAAACACACATATATATATACATATACATATATACGACGCGCTTCTTTCAGTTTCCGTCTACGAAATCCACTCACACGTTTATGGTCGGCCCGAGGCTATAGTAGAAAACATTTGCCCAAGGTGCCATGCAGTGGGACTGCACCCGGAACAATGTGGTTGGATTGCAAACTACTTACCACACAGCCACTCCTGCGCCTATACATGACTATTTTGCTTCATTTGCTTAATATCATTGTGTATGTGCGGGGGTTTGTGCTTCTCTGTGTATTTCTGGTACACATTTCGTATATATTTTCCCAAGTTTGTTTCTATTGATCTATACATCTGCAGTCACAAAATCGGGCAAATATATTCAAAATATGAAGATAAATTCATTGATTTTTCTCTTATCTTTTCGGATTTTTAGGAAAATGAGAGAAAAAGACACGTGTGGGCTTGTGTGTGTGTGTGTGTGTGTGTGTGTGTGCGTGCGTGTATGTTTGCGTCAGCGGGAGTGTGTGTGGTACTGTGAATGAAAATGAAGGAAAAAATATGTAGATGCCGATTACGAAATATATACAAGCCGAGACGTCCGGGCACTCACACCGATATACACTCACAGACATATACGTATGTGCATGTGTGTGTATATATATATATAAATAAATAAATAAATAAATAAATAACCATATGTATATATATATATATATATATA
>NC_068987.1:102601421-102606934 GCF_001194135.2 Octopus bimaculoides
CTTTTACTTGTTTCAATCATTAGACTTCGGCCATGCTGGGGCACTGCTTTGAAAAATATATATGCTCATGACATTAGCATGACGCCCCTTCCAACTCAGCTAACCGGTCAACACATTATCAAGATATATCTTATACCTTTTACTTACTTAAGTCATTGGACTGCTACCATACTGGAATATATATATATGTGTGTGTGTGTGTGTGTGTGTGTGTGTGTGTTTATTTGTGTTTGCCTGTGTGGGCGTGGGCATATGTGTGCGCTTGCGTGTAAATACAACGGACTTTTTTTCAGTTTTCGTCTATCAAATTCACTCACATGGTTTTGGTCGACCTCAGGCTCATTGTACGACACGTGTCCAAAATGCTATGCATTAAGGCTGACCACAAAACTGTGTTTGTGAAGTCAACATCTTACCATACACCCACTTCCACTCCTACTCTTTACCCTCTTACTCTTTTACTCGTTTCAATCATTTGAGTGTGGCCATGCTGGAGCACCACCTTTAGTCGAGCAAATCGACCCCAAGATGTATTCTTTGTAAGCCTAGTACTTATTCTATCGGACTCTTTTGACGAACCGCTAATTTACGGGAACCTAAACACAAGAACATCGGTTGTCAAGTGATGTTGGGGGGACAAACATATACATACACACACATCTATATATATACATATATACGACGAGCTTCTTTCAGTTTCCGTCTACCAAATCCACTCATAAGTCTTTGGTCAACCCGAGGCTATAGTAGAAGATATCTGCCCAAGGTGCCACGCAGTGGGACTGAACCCGGAACCATGTTGTTGGTAAGCAAGCTACTTACCACCCAGCCACTCCAACGCCCATATATTTTTATTTTAGAAATTTCTAACATCATAGATTTTTTACTTTTGATTTTATTATGTTCATTTAATTCTATTATTTTCTCTGTTACTATCTTGTAAAACATAATCAATATTTCTTTCCTTCTTCAAAACTTTTTTCCTTCCCTTTTAAAATAAATATAAACAAATACAAAAATCAAAGTTTGCTATCAGCATACCAGCCTCGTTATTAGTGTTTAAGATATTGATAGCTGTTAAGTGATTATTTGGTAAGATTATTCATTAAGTTCCTGGAACAATTACAAGAGACGTCAGTTTTGATATTTTAGCATTCAACATTCTATACAGGATGAACTAATCAATTATTGCTGCGTACTTGGGTTATATGAATCATTCAGATAACAATTATACGAAGGAGGACGTTGTTTCTAGGATATGTTTGCGTATTTTTATTTCTTTCAGTCATCGGATTGTTAACATTTTTCGAAAAGCGGGCTGCATCATACATGGATCACACCAAGCGGGCTGTACATGTATTGAGGAAGTCCTATGGGCTGCACATGTATTGAGGAAGTCCTATGGGCTGCACATGTATTGAGGAAGTCCTATGGGCTGCACATGTATTGAGGAAGTCCCATAGGCTGCAGTTTGCTATACTTGGTTTAGGCAGCCATATTAACGCCACGCATTTTTTAAGGTTTGGTACACCCGCCAGTGGACTCTTTTGCCGAAATACTTATATAAGTGTAAACAGACCAACACAAATTATAAAGAACACTCACATACGCACGCACACACATTCACACACACATATACACATACAAACACACACACACACTCAAACACAAACACTCGAACTTATGTAGAAGTGCAGAAAGATGCACAGTAACACACAAAACGAGTATTCATGGTAGCTTACAAGGCATTGGTCGACGGGAGGACCTATATCGGAAGACAATTGCACGGTGTACGTAGTAGCGGGGCTGAACACGTAGACAAATGTCTGCAAAGTGAAGAGTAAAGATATAGATTACCTATCGATATCTCATGTAACATTGACACAGAAGAGAGATCAATAGACATAAATACAATAAACTTGGAAGCATGAAACCTGAAGCTAGTTAACAACACGAAAGTCGTCAAGTACGCTTCTCCCATTTCGTATATCCTTCAGATGGATTAACACAGGGAAATAATAATGATGATGATGATGATGATGATGATGATGATGATGATGATGATGATGATGACGATGACGATGATGATGATGATGATGATGATGATGATGATGATGATGATGATGATGATGACGACGACGACACAAAGAAGAATTGCAACGACGACGATGACAAATATGTCAATGGTGATTATGAGAAGGAGGAGAGTGCAGAATTTGGAAGAGGAGAAGGAGGAGGAAAAGTTGTTGTTGATGAATATGATGCCGGTCGTTATGATGATGGTGACCATCATCATCATCATAATCATCATAATCATCATTATTAGACCAATTATTTCACCCATTTTCAGTTTGGCAATCAAATTATGCCGTCATTGCCGACCACTTACGCAGCCAAAGAGACAATGCATTCGTTACAGTTCAACAAGAAAACTTTGCATTGTAATAATTCCATTCACACACACGAAACATAGACAGATACATTTTAGTGTTGCCATAAGACCCGTGTAAAAGTTAATATAACAACGGTAATGAGACAGAAGACAGTGTATACTTTATGGGAGCTGTGAAACAGTCATGAAACGCGCACAATATGTGCCTACCAAGAAGTTATTCGTGGAGGCACAATGGCTCAGTGGTTAGGGCAGCGGACTCGTGGTCGGAGGATCGCTGTTTCGATTCCCAGACCGGGTGTTGTGAGTGTTTATTGAGCGAAAGCACCTAAAGCTCCACGAGGCTCCGGCAGGGGGTGGTGGCGACCCCTGTTATACTCTTACGCCCCCAACTTTCTTTCACTCATTCTTCCTGTTTCATGAGTAACGCTGCGATGGACTGGCGTCCCGTCCAGCTGGGGGGAACACATACGCCATAGAAACCGGTAAACCGGGCACATGGGCCTGGCTAGGCTTTAGAAGGGCGCATAAAAAAATTGAAAAAGAAGTTATTTACATCTCCCGAATACATGCATGTTATCGGTGTATGTGTATAATGAGCTATATGTGCATTAAAGATAGGCATGATACTTGGATTAACTTATCCCCCTTCCCCCTATAAACGTTGTCGTTAAACGTCGTCTGAAAATTGTTGTTGTTGGCACTCCGTCGCTTACGATTGAGGTTTCCAGTTGATCCGATCAACGGAACAGCCCGCTCGTGAAATTAATGTGCAAGTGGCCTTGAAGTCCACAGACACGTGTACCCTTAATGTAGTTCTCGGAGATATTCAGCGTGACACAGTGAGACAAGGCTGACCCTTTGAATTACAGGCACAACAGAAACAGGAAGTAAGAGTGAGAGAAAGCTGTGGTGAAAGAGAACAGCAGGGTTCGCCACCATCCCCTGACGGAGCCTCGTGGAGCTTTAGGTGTTTTCGCTCAATAAACACTCACAACGCCCGGTCTGGGAATCGAAACCACGATCCTATGACCGCGAGTCCGCTGCCCTAACCACTGGGCCAGTGTGCCTCCACAACAGTTGAAGATAAGTAGTAGTAAATCTTCATGACATAAACGGAAATAAGGAAGCGAGCTGATAGAATGGTTAGCACGCTGAACGGAATGCTTAGCGGTATTTCGCCCATTGCTACGTTCTGAGTTCAAATTCCACCGAGGTTGACTATGCCTTTCATCCTTTCGGGCCGATAAATTAAGTACCAGTTGAGTACTAGGGTCGATGTAATCGACTAAACCCCTCCGCGCAAATTTCAGGCCTTGTGACTACTATAGTAGAAAGAATTACCTAAACGGAAATAAATTTGGACAGTAATATTTGATGTATTGAGTAACACTGATTTATTAGTGATTTTAAATTACTGTTTTGAAATCTTGGCAGAAGGCTAGTAAAAGAATGAAAGTTAAAGTCGAACTGGCGGAATTTGAACTCCGACCTGTAAGACGGATAAAATGCAGCTAAGCATTTTCCCTGCTGTGCTAACGATTCTCCCAGCTCACTGCATTAGTGATTGCAATATATCGATTTCAAATTTTAGCACAAGACCAGCAATTTCGGGAAGGCGGTAATTCAATTGCATCGATTTCCGTACTTAACTAATACTTGTTTCAGGGAATGCGACAGGATGAATGGCAGAATTTGAACTCAGAACGTGAAGATGGACGAAATGCCGATAAGCATTTCCCTGGCGTACTAACGCCTCTGCCAGCTCACCGCATCAGTGATTTTATTATATTGAAAACTGTTCGGCGTCGATGAAATAGGTATCAGTCTATCGCTCGGGTCGATGCAATTAACATAACACCACCCCAAAATTGCTGGCCTTGTGCTAACACGTGAAATCAATATATTGAAAACTGGAAACTACATTGCCTCGCTCTTTCATTTTTTTTGTCTCTAATACATCACACTACGTCTTTTCTCTGGCAATATACCTGTCTCTCTGCATCTGTGTGTCTCTCTCTGTTTCTGCCTCAGTCTTTCTTTCTTTGTCTTTATATATATGTGTGTGTGTGTGCGTGTGTTTGTGTGTGTTTGTGCGCGTGTGTGTGTACAAATATATGCAAAATGAATACACATGAACACACAGTTGTCTGTCCGTGAGAATATCGTTATATATATTCATATATATATATATATATGTGTGTGTGTGTGTGTGTGTATGTGTGTATGTGCGTCTGTGTATAATATATATATATATATATATATATATATATATATATATTCATACATGTATATATGTGTATATATATATATGTGTATATATATATATATATATATATATATATATATATGAATATATATGTGTGTGTGTATGCAAAGCATACTATGCATGCATGTATACGTATGTATATGTATATTGCATAGATATATTCAATATATTCATATATATATATATATATATACACGCACACGCGCACACATACACATGTATATACCTACATACATACATACATGCACGCAAGCGTACATATATATCCTCGCAAATACTCGATATTTTGAGCACAATACTCGATACGATGGGTAAAAAAGCACATAATTATTGGAAACTGGATATTCAAAAATCGTTAATTCGAAAAATTATTGAAGATATACACAAAAAATTATAATCGACATATCAATACTCATGAACAGAGAATATTTCCGAAATATTTAGTTAATACTTTATTTCATCTGTTATCAAATAACGGTATATTTTAGTAAAAATGTGATATATTTTTCAAATATATATTTTGCGTTAAATACATTCACTTACTTGTGCAGGACTAATTTTCAGTATTAATATTAAATCAATAAATCAGGAATATTTTCAAAATATGGATTTCTTATTTGCTTATAATACCGTTTCAAATTGCATTGCTTCCTGTTCACACATATTCTTATTTACATACATCTATATGTATATTTGTATTTTTTCCTGTTTTTCAGTCTATCTATCTATCTATCTATCTATCTATCTATCTAGATACAAATCCACATGCACACACACCGAGAAATACACACAATCACACACATATATATATATATGTGTGTATATTATATATATATATATATATATATATAT
>NC_068987.1:102607546-102608145 GCF_001194135.2 Octopus bimaculoides
TATATATATATATATATATATATATATGCGCAGATCATCTACCAATTATGAATATTTCATCTATTACGTAATCCTGAATCCCAAGAAACAGCTGTCAGTCTTGAAATAGCATAACCTTTCCACTTAGCTTTTTGTAATGTTTGCACTTCATATAAATTTGTTGTGGAAATATATAAGTATGAATATGTTTATACACCATTGTTCACCTAAGAAAATTCAGCTTCATTTTCTCTCTATATATATCTTTATATACATTTACATGTGTATACGCATGTATGTTTTATACTTCATGATCACGCGTGTTTATATTTGCCACTATATCCTTATCAGCCCACATGGATTTCTCTGGGTCCTCTTTATCCTGCGGACTGAGTCCGATAAAGATTTTGGAGTGTATATCCAAATCATTTCAGCACTGCTACATGTTTACTACTCTGAACATCTCTGGATTTCACTTCCTCTCTCTCTCTGTCTCACTCTCTCTCTCTCCGTCTCTGTCTCTATCTCTCTCTCTGTCTCTCTCTCTCTCTCTCTCTCTCTCTCTCTCTCTGTCTCTGTCCCTGTCTCTCTCTCTCTCTCCATGGCCGTGTATATATATA
>NC_068987.1:102610919-102615962 GCF_001194135.2 Octopus bimaculoides
TGTGTCAAATTCTCTTATACACCAGATGTGCCATCAAAACTCTTGATTGGACCATGTCAGGTGGGGAAGAAGAGCCATGCAAGGAACGTGAAAATCACGGTGGTGCACCAGCATGACCGCAGCCACTTGGCTGAAACACATAAATAAATAAATAAATATGTGTGTGTACATATATGTACATATATATATATGTACATATATATATATGTACATATATATATATATTTATGTATATAAGGATATGTATTTATTTATATAAACATATATATGTACACATACTTCTATACCTATATGTACATACATGCAAACACTCACGCATGCAAAAGAAGCCTATGTCCGCTTGTCTAAGAAATGATGTCATTAATTCATAAGAAATTGTTGTGGTTTGAAGCTTAGACTAGCAACCATAGATCCGTGTTACTTAACATCAGATATCAGAAAGTTTCTGTTGTTTTGAGTAGGTTTTCCAAGAACACATTTCTCAATATTCAGTAGATTTTCCGCCACGGAAAGAATTTTATATTACATGTATTGGACCAGTGTAATTAAATTTTGAAAACTTTCAGTCTTCTATAAAATGGTATGCTGCTCTACCTTCACTTTAGTAAGCCAGTTGACAAATTCGATCATAGCATTTTATGTTAAGACATGAAGAGACAATGTTCGTTCGATGGATCAAAAATTTGCAAAACCAGTAACAAATACTGAGCTGTTAAATTAGAGATCCGAAAGAAAGGGAGCATTTTTATATAAAGTCACGCAGAGCATTGCTTTTAGAATCCTGTTTCCTATGGATGCTGTCGTATATTGACAAAGACATACGCAGAAGTTACACAACCAATGTCGGGTATTTTAAAAGACACGTAACCTCATTTGTTTCGTAAATCAGAAAATCCAACAAGCAAACAACGAAACAATCCAGCAGGAAATATTCGTTGACATTCCACGCACTAACAGCTAGTAAATTCTGTTACCAGTCATTTTCCAAAATTTTGACACCAAAGTCAAGAGAAACAAGACAATTCAAAATAAACACATACCACATAAACCATTCTTTTGATAGCGTTCTTCCAACAGACACCAAGAAGTCGAAATCAAGATCCTCAGACTGTAATTAGAGTCAAATCTAGGCCTCAAACTTAGGCCTCAATCTTCCAGGGTATCAAGGAAACATAGCATTAAACTATATCTACATGAGGCCTGAGATGATGCGGAATACGCCGCTCTATTTTTACATCCTTTTTAATGATCAGATGAGAGATAGTTGAGACTATCAGTAAGCCAACTATTGTGCTTAATAGTTAATATGTGCTGGATAAATGTGGAAATTGTGAGTACTATAAATGTGGAAACTGAGTACTGTCTATCATATTGATCTCTATTTATGTCTTCAACATATTCTATATCATCTGTAGATGTCTTCTTCGTAAAGTCTAGAATGTTTCTTTTGTGTGTGATATATAATTATACTCAGTTGTATTTTCTATTTCTACGTGTGTCAGTTATGGTGGGAAACAATGATTTTGATAGATACTAGTTTAAGATGGTATTTCGATAATTTTTACAGTAGTCATGTGTTTAAAATTGAAGAATAGTGATATGATATAATCATGGTGTCTTCTGCACATGTAGTTGAATGTCTGTTTAAAAGGAGATTTCGGAAACCCGTATTGACGGTGATAAAAATCATGTGTGAGAATATAGATCTTTATAGCACTGCATCTCGGAAATTGAATATTTTCTTTTCTCCATTATAAAAGGACATTTTTTCAGTCAAGCTACTGCATTGTATTTGTTCAAACCTGTTTTCAATAAGCGTGTTATTACAAAATGAGCCTTCTTTAAGCAGGTCCATGTCCAAAGACATTTATGAAGGACTAATTCTTCCAATGCATCCTTTATTGTCCCAGGGGACAGGTGGCTATAATTCGAGGGATGTTTAGTTGTGATTTATAACAGGTAAAACGACTTTGCACAAGTTTCGTCGTTGGTTCGTTTATGTTGTCATCAATTGTTGAATATCTTATATATGAATTGATTCCAGTATATGGAGTCAAAAGCTTTACTGATACCATTAGTACTTAGACCATCGAGCTCAGTTGTAGGTTCGGAAATGGATACGTGAACTGACATACATTTTGCATCTAAGACTGAAGAATAGAATATAGTGGTTGAAATCTGTGTTAGGGTGAATAGCTATATCATGCAGATTACTACTTCCTAACATCTTTAGAGCATAATATAAAATGAAAGACTTAATGAACATTCCATGTGTTCAGCAAGCTGTAAGTTTCTGACACCTCATCAAATATGCATATATTTATTTGCAATTTAAAGGATAGTAATATTAACAAAAATATAAATATAAATATAGAACTCCCCTTGATAAGATGCTTCGGGGCCTTAATGCCCCGAAGCTTATTATCATTTTCCTTCAAAGTATAACATTTTATTATCAACTATGAACGAAAGATCTGAATTGGGGAATTACTACAGATACACCCTTTGATTTTTATTAAGGTATTTTCAGCTACTAACTATAATAGTAGCATTCATTATAATGGATCTGACATATGCTAAAAAGATGGTCATGTGATAAGAATAACTTTCGTTTATTCATCATCTATTAAATATAATTAACACTGGCCGCCTTTCAGTAGTACGTATGTGCTTATACATATGATACTGAAGTCATAAAGCACTGAACGAGATTTTAGATTGAATAAAAAACACTTGTTCTGCGCATGACAACTGAAATCATGAAAGAATTACGAACAAGAAATTTCAAACATCTTGGTAAGAAATCAAATCGCAATGATTGATCATATTTTGATGTGTTTGACAATGGTTTTGTTTATGAACCTGGAGTTACGTTCATTTTCATTTTCTGCTACTTAAATGCTTGAACAATCAATGATGTGCAACAAAATAATATGATTCATGGTCCTTCACTTTCTAAAAATATATACATATACATACATACTCACACTTACACATACACGCGCGCGTGCACACACAGACACACACACACACACGCACAAACACATACACACTCATACACACACACATGTAAGAAAGTGCTACATTGGAAACTATGCGAAAAGTAGGGTCTAGGGAGAAGAGTGGTATGAGCACAAAACACAGAGAGAGACTGAGCTCGAGACCTGCAGAATCCTGGAGGATTTTCCAATACAAACAGACCAGGCACATACACCCGAGACTATTGTTGTTGGACAAAGTAAACCACATGTGTTCTATAATGGATCATACCTTCCCCTTTGATCAAGAAGAGAGGCGAAAAAGAATAAACATACAATACTCTTAAATATGAGATAGCTCGACTGTGGAAAAATAAGCTGAAGATAGTGCCACCTATTGATGGATTCTTGGTGACAATATTCAAATGCATCAAGAGCAATATAAATGGAATAGGATAAGACTACGGAGAAGAGCTTTAGCGAAAGGTTTGCCTCATTGGTACAGTCATCAGCAAAGTATTAGATAGTTAAAAAGAACAGATAGCATGGTACCGTAGGCTTCAAGTAGCAAGCCTGCTAAACATGAAAGACTCCAGGAGTCCCAACAAAATCTGAATTAAAATGTCAAAAAGTACATAAGAGTTCCAAATTTTGGCACAAGGCTAAAAATTTTGAGGGAAAGTATACATCGGCCATAGTGCTCATCTTGAACTTATTTTAACGACCTTTGCCGCCAAGGAAAACTCGACCGCAGCGGAATTTGAACTTGGATCATAAAGACCAACGCATATAGCGCTAACCATTTTGTCGGGTGTGCAAGCCATTCTGCCAGCATCACGATTTATATAATAATAATAATATCAACAATGATTTCATTTATTTGCCACAAGGGCGAAGGATGAGGAGTACAATACAAAGACAGACATAAAGTGTGGGTGCATACATATAAGGAAATGATGAAACAGGAAGTATACACGGTATAAACTGAAAAAGAAGGACGTATCCATAATAATAATTATTATTATGCTATGCATATGCCCCTTCTTTTTTAGTATATACCGTGTATACTTTCATTTTTATCATTTCATTATTATTTTATCATTTCATTATTATTTTATGATTTCGTTATTATTATTATTATCATTATTATTATTTTTTTTATTTTTATAACGTGTTTCACTTCACTACCGAGCGCAGCTCTGTGCGCCTTGGGTATGTGCTGTGGTTTGCTGTGGTGCTCTTATGTTTACTCTATTGAAAGTGTTTTGCGTCTATATTTACATTATTTTTTTTCCATATTTTATATGTATGTGTTGTTGCGTTTTCGTTTTTTGGGTATTATTATTACTATTATTATTATTATTATTATTATTATTATTATTATTATTATTATTATTATTATTATTATTATTATTATTATTATTATTATTATTATTATCCTCTCTGCTATGGGCACAACACCTGAAATATTGAGGGAGGGAGCTTGTCGATTACATCAACCCCGGTGGTAATTAGTTTATCGACTCCGAAAGAATGAAAGGCAAAATCGATTTCGGCGAAATTTGAACTCAGAACGTATGAACGGACGAAACAAGTTTAAGCATTTTGCCCGGCGTGCTAACGATTCTGCCAGCTCACCAGCTTATATACTACTACTACTACCACTACTACTACTACTACTACTACTACTACTAATAATAATAATAATAATAATAATAATAATAATAATAATAATAATAATAATGATAATAATAATAATAATAATAATAATAATAATAATCCTTTCTACAAGCGGTACAAGTCCTGAATTTTGCGGGGCGGGGACTAGTCGATTATATCAACCCCAAAGTTTCACTGGTACTTAATTAATAGATCCGGAAATGATGAAAGGCTTAACTCAACGTAGCGACGGGCGAAATTCCGCGAAGCATTTCTCCCGGCGTGCTAACGACTCTGCCAGCTGACCGCCATTTTATAATATGTATATATACATACGTTCACATTTGTAAGATATGAGAGTGTGTGTATTTGTATACACACACACACCAACACACACACACACACA
>NC_068987.1:102615996-102616501 GCF_001194135.2 Octopus bimaculoides
ATATATATATATATATATATATATATATATATATATATATATACACACACCCATATGTATATATATATGCGAGTAAGTGAATGTGTGTATGTGCGTGTATGTTTGCGCGCGCGTATGTGACTATATACATCAAAACTCTTATTTTCGAAATCGACATAACGAACACTGACAGACGGTTTACATGTCGACCGGTCAACAATGACAACAATATATGTTAGATATGACACGTTCCTCACACCTAGCATATTCTAATCCTCCTCTCTCACCCGAACACTCACCTAGTCACATACCGGCTGGAGCAATAACAAGACAATGATAAATAACCTTTAGTTGATATCCGCCCTTGCACGTCGTATAAGGTTAATCTGTCAGTATGTGTTATGTCTGGCAGTTAGTGAATATCAATTCGCACCATATTATGGGTTCATATGAAAAGAAAGGAATACATAGATACATATATACAAACACACAAAAGCATACACGCATATATATATATATATATATA
>NC_068987.1:102617763-102619089 GCF_001194135.2 Octopus bimaculoides
ATGTGTGTGTGTGTGTGTATGTGTGTGTGTGTGTGTGTGTGTATGTATATATGGCCGCTGGCCCAGTCACTCGAAAATATCACTGCATATCGCTGCGTATGTATATACCATGCATACATGGATTTACATACAATATATACTTACATACCGACATACATATATATGTACAAGCATACAATCATACATGCATACATAATCATTTATTATTTTACGGATTCAGAAGTTTGGACAGTAAATATGAAATATCCTTTAAGCATTCGTATTGATAACACACCTGTGTCTCCTATTTTAAAATCAAACTGATATGCACTTTCGCCACAACATAGCAAGTGAATACACCAACTGAATCTTTGTCAACGCATTATTTTATATCTCTATAAGGCGGCGAGCTGGCAGAATCGTTAGCACGCCGTGAAAAATGTTTAGCGGTATTTCGTCTGCCGCTACGTTCAAATCCGCCGGGGTCGACTTTGCCTTTCATCTTTCGGGATCGATAAATTAAGTAGCAGTTGAGTACTGGGGTCGATGTAATTAACGGCCCCTCCACCCAATTTCAGGCCTTGTGCCTAGAGTAGAAAGGAACATTTGTATTTGTGTACCATTTCTCCGCTTTTTTTTTGTCCGTCCATCTTTTCGTATACATTCGCTGCTTTCTTCCAAGGAATCTAGTGCTCTTGGCTTAGATTTTCCTTGGGGCAGGCTAGATTGGAGCAATCTCGAGTATAACCAGCCAGGTTTTTTCTTGTTCATTTTTTGGTATCAGCTGTCTGGATGATTTGCATTCTTGTCCCATTTTTTTGTATTTTTTTAAAAAGTACATATATACAATATTGTTCCACAGAGCTTCCATGCACTAGCTTTAACTCACAACCCACCGGTCAAATCTATTCCGCGGTTAATTAAACCTCCCCAAGTCAATGCCCATTGAGATCGATTCTAGAACCGCAAGTCAATATCCATTTTCATGGAAGTGAAAGCCGTTAGCCATATGTCTATGACTGCAACCATCCACATACATATAGGTGTGTCAGTGTGTGTATGTGTGTGCACGCGTGAGAGTTCACGTATATATATGTATTTATATGTGTGTGTGTGTGTGTGTGTGTGTGTGTGTGTGTGTGTGAATATATATACACACGAATGCAGACACGCACGTACATATATTTATAAAGTGGGAGAGAGAGAGAGAGAGAGAGAGAGAGAGACAGACAGACAGATAAATAAATAGATAGATAATTAGATAGATAGATAGATAGATAGATACATTCATACTCATAAACATCTATACGGATAAATGTATTCATATTTGTATGTATATATGTGTGC
>NC_068987.1:102619099-102619754 GCF_001194135.2 Octopus bimaculoides
AGATAGATAGATAGATAGATAGATAGATAGATAGATAGATACATTCATACTCACAAACATCTATACGGATAAATGTATTCATATTTGTATGTATATATGTGTGCGTATGTATACACATATATACATACATAAACATATATTAGTGTGTGTGTGTGTGTGTGTGTGTGTGTGTGTGTATGTGTGTGTGTGAGTGAGTGAGTGTGTGTGTATATGTGTATTGATATTCGTCACTTTGCTGACAGCAAGATACTAAAATTATACATTTAAATTGTTGGTGTATTTAGAATGATACATTTAATTTAATATAAAACATATTCACTTAAAATACAAAGTGTCACTGAAAGAATTAAAAAGTTGTTAACTTTACGTCCATTTTGATTATATTATATCAGGCGCTTCTTAATTGTGTAAATTATTGAACTTTACTTTTGTGTCTCTTATTAAACGAAAGCTTAACAAATAAACTTTTATTACCGTCTAAATAAAAACGGTTACTTAAAGTATATTTATTTCATATTCTGCAGACTCTGTATATATGATGTGTAATACACACCCACACATATAATGTATGTATATATATATATATATGCATTTATAGATTAATATACATACACACATACAGATATATATAAATATATATATATATATATATATA
>NC_068987.1:102620181-102625241 GCF_001194135.2 Octopus bimaculoides
ATTTAGGTTAGTTGAAATATGCTTGTCACATATTTCAGCTGCTAAAAGGCAAATACACTGCATATATATATCATATATATACACACACACTTATATATACATACATATATACATATATATGTATATGCATAAATACACACACACACACACACACACACACGCCCGTGGACTCCTACATAATATTCCTAATTTTTGTTCAGTTTTCATAGTAATTTAACCCAATCCCTGATTTAAGGGAAGCTTAACTGCTATTTTTAAAGAGTCGATTGATCACGTAAAACCTCTTCCGTCTTTGAATATGTGTTTGTAAGTGACACTTGTGACAGCCGATGAATATCAAAATAAGAAGATAACATAACTTGAAAACATCATTAGTGCAAAATTTCATTGAAACTCCCCTGTTCTTCATGAAAGTCGTAAATTATTAATTTTAGTAAATGATTTTTATAAACGATAAGAAATGTTTACATGATATTGATATATATTTTTTAAAAATTCACTATTGTATTTCAATGAATATTTAAGTGAAATACAATATACTTATCTTTCAAACTGCACAATCGTCTCTTTATTGACTAAAGGGTTTCGTGAAATAATTTATCCTCTTCAAAAATAAATTGCTTGAAGTGGTAGTTGGAACTGCATTCAATAAATGGAATTAGATTTATAGTAAATCTTTCACTGCTTTTATAGCTTTTCTCTTTCTTTTTCTCAGTTACCCTACCTTTACTATTTAACCTTTCTTCACAGCGTCTGAGGGTATATTACCGAATAGTCTCTTTGCGGCCATTTTTTACGGTGGTACGTACAGAAGTAATATTTAACCACAATTCGTTTGAATTCAATAAACAAACTGAATAAAACTGCATTTTCTTTTCGTTTCTCCAAATAACTTGTAATTCACCTTCTATTGTGATGGACAGAGAAACATGGCTTCTATAGATATATATTGAGAACATGAAACTATTGTTAGACCAATAGAAAATATACTCAGTAATAATTTGTTCCTTCACCGTGAGGTCGAATCTTGTGAATAACTTCTAAGTACACACACGTAGCCACATATTATTTTTTCCGATTTAAAATTATAGAATTCAAATCCTTTTTATATGGTTTCGTGAATTACCTCAGATTTTGTTGCCAATTCTATGCTCTGATGACTGACATTAAAATTTTTGGACTGGGTTTTACTTTGTGTTTGTAATCACATATAAACTGATACGAGGCAGTTGCTAAGTATGATATCAAGTTTGCTTTGTTGATCGATGTACTATCTGCATTAGGCAATATATACCGAAGATTGTTTTAGGCTAAAATTGGAAAATTGAAAGTATTACTCTCTAGTACGTACAACATTTTCCATATATTTACACACACACACACACACACACACACACACACACACACACACACATACACACACACACACACACATACACATACACACACACACACATATATATATATAAATATATATACACACATATATATATATACCTTTATGTATATATAATCTTATATACTTGTGTGTATTTTTACGTTGTTATGTATCATTTTCCTGTATATAATTTCATTATTTATAAATGACAAAATCGTTAGAGCAATAGACAAATTATTAGTATATTGCTGAATCTATTTATATTGTATTCAAACACTTATCTCGAGTATATTTTGTAGTATTTCAACGGCAATACCATTCAATTTCTGGTGGTCAATTAATTCCTCTCCACCCTTCCTCAAAATTGTTCGCGGTGTACCAATGTTAAAAATGATTAATGATTGGTTACAAAAGACAATGATCAGTCTTGAGACCAATAAAGTTCCGCACTAAGTGTACCGCATTATGTGTTTCGTGATCTCGGCTCTGAACTTTAAGTACTGAAGCGGGCGATTTTCTCATTTCGTTTCTCTTCAGTAGACAAAACAAGTAAACATGTCCTTTCAATAGATTTTACAATAATCTGACAAATATTTTGTTGTACAGTGGCTAATCAAACGAAATTGACTTTTATATCTGGCACATTGACTAGTACTAATTTATTGAACTTGAAGAGATGAAAGATAAAGTTCTCTTGGGTGGGATACGAATTAATAGCGGAATGACATGAAAGTAAACACTACAAGGTATTTACTACGATATTAATTGGCTACTAGAGTCATGTGATGTAGACAAAGACGGAAGTTTTTAACTATCCGAATTTGCAACCGGGTATCCGTTTGGCTTGCTTAATTTGTTAATATCCTTAGATTTCTTATATAGTACAGAGTTCAAAAACTACTAATAAATACGCTATAATGCAGTAATATGAAATTGAATTAGACACTATTAGAACAGTCACCATCAGACTGTTTCCCGTTCACGCTTCAGATTTTGAGACATTTTTTTGTTATTTATGAAGTGGTATTTCATATCTACAGTGAAAAACACTCCAGCCGTGACAACCCTGTGGTGTAATTTAAAAGAGGTTTGTTTCTTACCGATGGCAGATGAAACCTATCATGTGTCTGTATGCCTGAGTTCAAATTCTACAGATGTCAGATTCGCCATTCATCCTTATAGATCCACTGCAAGGCAGCGGCTTGGTTAAACATTAATCCGAAACAGTCGATCAGTTTGTGGATTGCCATTCCAAAAAGGTAAATCCATGCCGTCCAGCAGTGTCGTAGGAGCTGATTCGACTGGATCTCAAGATTGACAGAAAATGAAACGCGGTTGCGAGGATATTGGAAAAACTCTCCTACAAATAAGTGGAGAAGGAACCAACATTGAAAGGTTGGGTCGATATAGTTTCTTATATTGCCATTACCATAGTTTATTTACTAAGTATTGTTCCATTTCCCAGTTTTTGTCTGACTGGATTGAAACGTCTGCTCTTCCGCTTGTTGTAGAAATATCACGCTTCATTACTAGAGATGTCCATGCAGGGTGTAGAATGCCGTGGCTGTTGACGCACCGAGAACCGTTGAGGCTGTGATATCTGCATTGTTTTCTAGACGGTGAGAAAGTTTGGTCTTCGTTAGTAAGAAATGACACACCTGAGTCAAACAAATACTAATCACAATTACCTGGCTTCTAGAAACTTCAGCAGATTCTCACTGCCTCCTACCAGTGGAAGTTCCAGGCCAGCAATCTACACATAAATACTGACGGAGAAAACGACATCGTTCTTGGGAAACATCTAGGGGTGAACGAGATTGAACCGGGTGGTCTGATCTGGAGAACTATCCATAAATTATGGATAAATTCCATTTGTCATATCACCAGCCAAAACGTCGGAAGATACAACTGGTTCGGGATAAATTCTCTTAGATGCGCGCGAAACGGGAGTAATTGTTACGAGGAGATGTTAAATAGTCTCAGTCTTTTGGTAAAAGAAAATAAAGGAGGATCAGTTAATTATGATTTTATTCAACATATTCCCCTCTCAGACTCACACACTTGTTGCAGCGCTCCTTCAGTTTTCTAAACCCTGTAATAGAACTCGGAAGGTTCGGCTTCCGATACCTTTATAGCCAAGAACTTTTCAGCATCTCCTTGTAGACAGGAACCAGTTCACATTCTGGCCATTATGAGTCTGTACAGCTACATCAGCTGTTGTATCAAATACGCTGAATTTGTCTAATGACTGTGATCAGTGTGGAAGTCATCCTAACATCCAACTATAACCGCGAATGGCCCGAACTTTCCCTCTTTCAAATATTTCTCGGAAAACGAGTTGAACGCGGAACGGGAGATGCTCCTGTCCAGTATACACTTTCGAGGAATATTCTTTTCTGCTCAAGGCACAAGGCCTGAAATTTTGGAGGAGAGGCAGTTGAATTGATCTACTCTACTACACAACTGGTACTTAATTTATCGACCCCGAAAGAATGAAAGGCAAAGTCGACCTCGGCGGAATTTGAACTCAGAACGTAGCGGCAGACGAAATACTGCTAAGCATTCCGCCCGGTGTGCTAACGTTTCTTATTTCCTTACTGCCCACGAGGGGCTAAACATAAAGGGAATAAATAAGGACAGACAAAGGGATTAAATCGATTACATTGACCCCGAAGCAGTAGCAGCAGCAGAAGCAGTAGCAGCAGCAGCAGCAGTAGTAGTGGTAGTAGTAGTAGAAGTAGTAGTAGTAGTAGTAGTAGTAGTAGTAGTAGTAGTAGTGGTAGTAGTAGTGGTGGTGGCGGCAGTAGTAGTAGTAGTAGTAGTAGTAGTAGTAGTAGTATTGATGCCGTTGTTGTTGTTGCTGTTACCACGTATTTCTGGGATGTCTGGACGACTGTCTGAAGCGAATGTTGAATAGTATTTGGATACTATATTAGTATTACTTTGTTTCGACATTTTGTTTCGTTGTCTCAAGTGCTATTTCAGTTCTTTCACCTTTGTGAGGAGTATTTACAATATATATTATACTAATTTCTCATTGAGTAGTGTGTGCTAAAAGATTTATATTATGTTCTGACTTTGAGTTTGAGGATAGAGTATATGCTGTGTTTGCTTGCGTAGTATTCATAGTTTTCTACTGTAAAAGATGTGTAGCGAGTGAGGTGAATGATATGGGAATCGATTCCACTAGGATTTTCTTTTTATTTTATATCACAGGAAGTGAATCGTATCGAGTATCTGTTGCATGAGATGTGTAATGTTATTGGCTGGTTATAGTACGCTGGTTATTGAAAATATATATGCTGTGTGCACATAATGCACTATTTGGATTGTGCTATTAAGTTGACAGTGTTAGCTCAGGATATATGTTTTACCTGCAAAAGCATTTTAGATATTCATGTATTTATTCATTTATTTATTTAGACTCTATGTTATATAGTGACTTGCACGATAGTTTCTATGGATTTGCGAATTTCTTTAAAAGATACCTGGAGTCCAAATTGCCAGTTGTACATTTTTTTTAAAACTTCCATTCACTAGAACATGTTTTGACTTTTGTTTTGTTTCAGTTTAGTATATATATTTATTTAGTATATATATATGTGTGTGTCTGTGTGTATGAGTGTTTGTTTGTGTGTGTGTGTGTGTGTGTGTGTGTGTGTGTGTGTGTGTGTGTGTGTGT
>NC_068987.1:102625560-102626741 GCF_001194135.2 Octopus bimaculoides
TATATATATAAAGGGAGAGATACTGAGATAGATAAATAAATTTATCGACAGACAGACAGACAGACAGACAGATAGATAGATAGATAGATAGATAGATAGATAGATAGATAGATAGATAGATAGATAGATGTGTTACAGTCCATGATTAGAAGGATCTGTGTGCTTTGATCTCGTTCTCCGTTTGCACAGGCATGTCCCAGATAATTCTGCCCAAGCCATTGTTAACTACCTTCTATCCTACATATCTACACCACTTTTATCAAATCTCTTTCCACTTCAAAGTGTTGATATATTGTTCAGTACTTATACCTACCGATTCTATAGTGCCATTGAAGATACTTGCAGTCTGCAATCACTGAGCATCACTGAGCATCCGAAAATAAGTTGTCTCATTATACGTAGTCTCCATTTTATATAAAGAATGTTTTCTCTTATTGTCATAGTTATGTAATTGCTTTTATCGAGGCATTGATTTCATGCTTTTAAAACCTTCTATTTCTGGCCGTAGCACAAAGATTTAAAACCAGTGACAAGTGCACTTCCTTTCTGTCTAGTCTTGCGTCAGAATACCGTCTTGAATTTGTATTTCGTTGCGCAAACAGTTTTAGATTATATGTCCGGAGCGATGAGGATTATAACTGGCAGATACATTACCTCGCAGGATAAAATGCACAGCGGCATTGCGTCCTTCTTGACGTTCTGAGTTCACATTCAGCGGAAATCGAGTTTTCCTTTCATCCTTTCGGAGTTGATAAAAGAAGTTCCAGTTAAGCACTGCGGCCAATATAATCGACTTAAACCCTCACTCGAAACTGCAGCCCTTGTGCAAAAATTTGAAACTATTATCATTATTATTACTAACATTAGTATTATCATTATTATTATTAATATTATAATTATTATTATTATTATAATTATTATTACTATTATCATTATTATTATTAACATTATTATTATTATTATTATTATTATTATTATTATTATTATTAGTAGCAGTAGTAGTAGTAGTAGTAGTAGTAGTAGTAGTAGTAGTAGTAGTAGCCGTTCTCCGGGATTCATTCCAGAACGGGAATATACAATCTCAGATCCTTTTTAGCATTTTGCTTTCGCTTATTTTCTCTCACTATAACAACTACATTATCTAAATACCATCTATTATTTCCTGACAGGCAAACAAGCGC
>NC_068987.1:102626841-102627042 GCF_001194135.2 Octopus bimaculoides
CCCTTCTGTCTGTTCGCAGTATGACATATTTTGGTACGTGTACTTCTGCACCCTCTATATCAGGGCTGAGGTGAGTTTGCATGAGTGCTATGCATAGGGCTTGATTGCATGCAGCAATATGTATATATATATATACATACATATATATATACATATACATATATATACACACATATATATATATATATATATATATATATA
>NC_068987.1:102629982-102630513 GCF_001194135.2 Octopus bimaculoides
TATATATATATACATATATATGCCTGTGTGTATGTGTGTGTGCGAGCGTGTATTTGTGTCTCCCCCCCCCATCGTTTGACAACCGATGCTGGTGTGTTTACGTCCCCATAACTTAGCGGTTCGGCATATGTCCTAGGGTCGATTTGTTTGCCTACAGGCGGTGCACCAGCATGACCACAGTCAAATGACTAAGATACATAAAAGAATACAAGAATGTATGCGTATGCACACTAGATACATGCATACAAACATACATGCATTCGTACATACATAGTGATCATCATCACATATGCAAATGTATGCATGATATGACATGCATAAAACAAAACATACAAATATTCATGTATACATACATACGTACAGACATACATACATACATACATGCATATATACATACATATATACATACATGCATACATACAAAAATACCTTGTTGATGTTTATTTATTTATTTATTTATGTGTTTCAGCCAAGTGGTTGCGGTCATGCTGGTGCACCACCGTGATTTCCACGTTCCTTGCATGGCTCTTC
>NC_068987.1:102632175-102643478 GCF_001194135.2 Octopus bimaculoides
ATATATATATATATATATATATATATATATATATATATATATATATATATACATATATATATATATACATATATATATTTTTATATATTTATATATATGTCTGTATGCATGTATGTATACACATGTGTATGTATTTATACGTGTATTACCTTCGAATTATTTCTTGTTTTATAAACAATGACAGTTTTCTGGCCTTTACTATATCATCATGAAGAATTAACGAGTGCAGTAACAGCCACACATTTTTAGCACTATGCAGATCATACCAGAACTAGAACCAGATTCACCGTTTATCAGCTGTCTTTTAATAGTGCAAGAATATATTTATTATTAGTATTCAGTTTAAGATTTATTGTTTTTCGTTTCGTTACTGACCGCTTAGGTCGCTCACGATAATGATATTTTTGTTTCGTCTGTTCAGGCTTTTAACACGTGGAATATTTTTCCTTATATGTTTGTTAACGTTACTTTTGTTGCACATGAATATTTTATTAAAAGTAGATTCATGTATGAAGTGTATGAAATGAGGTTTTAGAGTTTATTGTTTAAATATTAGCCTTAAATTTTATATTTACATTGATATAAATATCTTTTTATTTTATTTTTTTTTAAATTTTTCCAGTCATTAGCTTGCGGTCATGCTAGGACACCACCTTCAAGAACTTTTCGTCGAATCAATCGACCACAGCACTTGCATTTTGTTAAACCTGCTATTAATTCTATCGTTTTGGCAAACAGCTAGGTTATGGGTTGTAACGCAACACCGCTTGTCGGACGGCACTATGGGGATAAAAGAGACATAACAACACACACACACATATACCTATATTCAACAAGCTTTGTTTCAGTTTCCGTCTGCCAAATCAACTCTGAAAGCTTTGCTCGGTCCTGGGCTATAATAAAAACACCTGCCCAAGGTACCACGTATTGATACTGAAGCCAGAACCATGTGGTTGGGAAGCAAACTTCTTAACTCACAGCCACGCCTTACTCAAGTACTGATAATAGGAAAGTTTTACTTCTCAAATAACGAGAATCATAACTTTATCTTTTTCAATAGGTTCTCCGTGAGTTTTTAACCTCAGTTGACTAAGCAAAAGCTCACTGTGTCTCCTGCGCATTACAGGTTAAACCATATTATTTGCGTGATCTTGCGATTTGCAAAAAAGAAGAAAAAGGAAAAAAAGAGCAGCCAAATAACTTGTAAATCACACCCTACATTCAACGTTTTGAGTTACAAAGGTATAGGGAAAAAATGGGATAGTCATAGCTGGAATGCTTTTAGTCAGAGATCTGCCCTTTCAGAGACGCCATGGGGCGAAACATCACTAGCAACAACTACAGCCACCTAAATAACATCTAAATATTACATACCAACCATTTTAAGGAAGGGCGCATTTAATAATGTTTTCCAAAAATACCATATTTTCAGTAAAGTGCATGAGGTAGTAAGGCAGGAATTTCTTTGATTATACTTATTCTGTACGAGAAATTAATGGAGTTAAACAAAATAATGACATATTTTATTCTTTCAAGTTTTTAGCACCACCATTATTAATGGTTATCTTAAGGCGGCGAGCTGGCCGTATGTTTAGCACGCAGGTCAAAATTCTTAGCGGCATTTTATCCGTCTTTACGTTCTACGCTCAAATTCCGCCCTGGCTGACTTTACCATTTATCCTTTCGGAGTCGATGAAATAAGAACCAGTTCAGAGTGGGGTCAATGTAATCGACTAGCCCCCCTCCCCAAATATTCAGGCCTTGTTCCCATAGTAGAAAAGATTATTAATTAGTATTTTTATCTTCTTTTTTTTTTTTGTAATTGTTCCTGTTCTTTATAGGAAATTCATTAGACAGATAGATTCTATTCTGTTTCTGTATACCCCGCCCCGTCAGACACGTGTTCTTTGGCTTGTTTTTGTTTATAACAAATGAACTATAAGCTGCTACTACCTATCCTCTCGGAAAAAAAATTAATTAAACTACTGACAAATCTCTTTATTCTCTTATGAAATATTTTCATCCAAACATGAAATAATTCCACTCCTGACGATGAGTTAATATCAGGCAAGAAACACGCCCACAAATAATCTTCATAGACGTGCAGTGTACATTTGAATGTGTTTGCGCTATGGCTCAATCAATACGATCCCAAAGTCTTTCACTGTGGCCCCCATCATAGCACATCTGATTTGCCACTAAAATTAGGAGTTTCATAAAAATAGTTGAACAATTTTAATTACCGTGTGGGGTATAAAAAAACCTGAGGGATTGGGGCTTTTCTCTTCGTCTGGGCTTCAGGAAGGGAAGAAGACAAAAGTGAAAGACACACAGATTAATATAGTTGTAGATGCCTTACACAACTGTATCAACGAGTCTTTATACAACAATAATAATTTTCCATCAATCTTTCTTGCATTCTCTGATTTTATTTTTCTCTCACTTTCTTACTCCCTCTCTCTCACTCCTTTACTTCCTCTCTCTCTTCCTCTTCCCCCACTCTCTCATACGAAATCAACTATTTCTTCATCACGTTTATATTTTCATCACCATATCCTAATGACTTCTTCCAACCTTTCTATTTTATCCATGAATTCATAACGACTCCCATTTCTTGCTCTTAGTTGACGTGGAGTTTTGGCTCTACATATGCGCTTGACCTACTAGAAATAGAAATTATATCTCCCTCATACCACACCCAACTGTTTTTTGTAAGGAATCACTGGATGTTGTAGTTTTGCGTTCCTTGTAAATGAAAAACTTGTGACGATTATAACCAGAAACCGTTTGATCATAAATGTCTCACATGGGCCCTTGCTATATCTCATGAGACTGTGAATGTGTCTCTTAAAAGCTCCTCTGAAGAGCGCAGCAATAAGATTGGTACATTTTCACTTTTTTTTTTTTTTTTTTTTTTTTGCTACTCATGCATGCAAATCTCGTCTCACCACCGTTGATATCTAAGGACAAGTTAAGCACCGGTCGATTTTTGAGACACAGTTGTCGTGTGTGTTGTTGTCACTACTCAAACAGCTAGAAAAGATACTACAAAGAATCTAGTCCGGTGTTGTAAATCTTCCACTATTCCGTTGCCCAACACTGTTTCTTTATTTGTCAATTACTAAAGGATCTTAGGTGGAGATTGATTTGAATCCAGGGTGAAGCAATTTGGAAACACCATCACAAGTTATTTTATTGAGATGTAAAAAGTCTCCCGAGTCACCGACTGGAAGGTGAACAACTAGAACAACAGTAATGGCACCACCACTACCACCACTACCACCACCACCACCACCACCACCATCAACTCCCTGCACTAAAAGTAAAATCAATGGTAAGAACGGCAAAAGAAGTAGAAAATAATGGGGAACTACAACAACAAAAATATCTCAATGTACTCTATTCAATAGGTGGGTGGGGAATCAGTAGCCAAGTGGGATCGCATTGCCTATAACCCTTTATAAATTCGTGAGAGATAGGGAAGACAATATCCTCAAATCGGAATCTTGATCCGTACACCAACAAATTCGAATCTGTTAATATCACCAAGGACTAGGTGATACTATTAAACCAGGTAACATATTCAGATTACAACTCAGGTAGGGTATGTTGGGTTCCCATGCGCTACTCAGTGCAGCAGGGAATCCGTCTGGCATTTAGGCCAATACTCAGCCAGGCACAGCGTTATTGATTTCGAAGGAATGAAATGCAATGTTGAATCCAATCAATTTCGAATTTATGACATAGAAAATTATATTGTATCCGACGTTCTAACCTATTTGCTTATACTAGTGTGTGTGTGTGTGTGTGTGTGTGTGTGTGTGTGTGTGTGTGTGTAAAATGTCATTAAAGACTTAAAATTTCAGAGGAATTATTAATTAATTATTTCTAAGAGTCTGCAGTGTGGGAGAGTTTTGTTCATTAAATATATTGCAGTATTTGACTAGTACTTTAAATTGACGGCTTCTGTACTCAACTCTAGTTTCCATTTCACAATCACATTAATCTATAAATTGGTCAGTGACCTGTGATACTATCGGCTTAACTGATTATAGGATCAAACGTATTAAAAGATGATGAGCTCAAATATAATCGATACTCGTCAAATACACGTTGAAAAGGAAGATGAGGTCGACGATCGATACAATTGAAAAAGTTCGATGAATCAATGAATATGTTGGGATGGGGATGACCACGATGTGCTGATGATCATGATGGAGTTGAGAAAGCAAAATAATTGACTGCAGGGATGGCATTGATGACACTGGCGGCGATAAGGTGAAAGACAGACAGTGTTTTGATGATGATCGTAATGACGATGATGTTGGCTTTGAAAGCAAAGATGAAGTGCAGGTAATGTTAAAATGGTAAAGTAGAACATTTTGATAATGATGATGATGATGATGAAGGTGATGATGATGATGATGATGATGATGATGATGATGATGATGATGTCGATGACGATGATGATGACGACGATGATGATGACGACAGTGACGATGACGATGACGACGACGACAACGACGATGATGATGATGATGATGATGATGATGACGATGATGATGATGATGATGATGATGAAGGTGGTGGTGGTGATGATGATGATGATGACGATAATGATGACGATGACGATGACGACGACGACGACGATGATGATGATGATGATGATGACGATAATGATGACGATGACGATGACGACGACGACGATGATGATGATGATGATGATGATATTGTTATCGATGACTATGATGACATTTATCCGAAACGGCAACACTGACGAAGCAGATAATCATGCTAATGATGGCGGTAACAGAGATGAAAATCCCCAATTGTCAAACTGAAGACGACAGCACTTGTCATTATCATGATGAAGAGAACGATACGAGTAATGAGCGAGAACCATGCCAACGTTCATAGATGTGATATTCATAATCCAATCTGTTATAGGCACAAGGCCCGAAACCTTGTGGGGAGGAGATTAGTCGATTACATCGACCCCAGTGTTTTACTGGTACTTAATATATCGATCCCGAAAGGATGACAGGCAAAGTCGACCTCGGTGGAATTTGAACTCAGAACGTAGCGACGGGCAAAATACTGCTGAGCATTTCATCGAGATTTCTAACGATTTTGCCAGCGTGACGGCCTTGGTGATATTCATATTGACGAGGTAATGTTGTTGATAATGGTCATGTATGTGATGATGAAGATGATGAAGATGATGAAGATGATGAAGATGATGAAGATCATAATCATGTTACGATGATGACAATGACGTCAATTTAGTTTTTTAAGAATAATCTATGGCGAAAGATATTCCAGCCATGACAATCCATCCTATATCTTTTTTAGACTTGGCTGTGTGGTAAGAAGCTTGCTTTCCCGCTTCGTGGCACCTTGGGCAAGTATCTTCTACTATAGCCTCGAGCCAGACAAATCCTTATGAGTAGATTTGGAAGACGGAAACTGAAAGATGCCCGTCGTTTATATGTATATATCTATTTCCGTGTGTCTGTGTTCATCCCCCCCCCCCAGCACCGAACAGCAATCAGTGCTGGTGTGTTTGCGACCCCGCAACTTAGTGGTCAGGCAAAAAAGAACGACATGATAAATACGAAACCTTAAGAAAAAATACGCACTAAGTTCGATACGTTCGACGTAAATTTCTTCAAGGCAGTGCTCCAGCATGGCCTTCGTCTAATGACTGGAGCAAGTAATTAACTGTATCAAAGACTACAAACTACAATGCGTCGGCGGGATTTAATTTGATGATAATTTGGCTCCTACTACTAGTGTTCTCGGTGAGCAAGTATATTTATCGGTTATTAACAGAAACGGGCAGTATTTACCTTAGCAAACTTCAGATTAAATAGTACACTATGCGTCACACTATGTTAGAAGACACGTAATACGAGGTAAACATACATGTTGGAGTACTTATGGCTTTTTAGTCCAGTTCCAACTCTATTAGAACAGACATATTATTAAGGACTAAAAGAGAGGATTTCATTTATCTAAGAATTCTTTCCCTTTTTCTTTTGAGAGAAATATGAGATGGATTCGATTATATTTTTTTCCACGCCAATCAAGCAACTACGTTGATCTGTTGGAATAATGTAGATATCCACAGGAAATATTTTTTTAGAATTTAAGGCATATTTTTTCAACGTAGATAATTAGCAGCATTTCGAAAATAATTTAACTTTTGACATCACTGCAATACCTGCGAAACTGAACATCTAAGAATGGTGCCATTAGTTTGGAAAATCTACACTATATTGTGATCCTCATTCTTTTGACAATCTGTTGTTCTGAATTTGCGATGATGCTGCGTTTCCGATTTGTTTTCTTGAACAAGCGAGTTATATCTGCATTAGATTCTTTTCGGGAGCGTAAAACAAACATTTCATGAATTAAATGCAAACATATTAGTAATAAAGATGATTCAGTGAAAATAGATTAGCACCGCATTGATCTAAGAAACGCTTAGTTCCTCCAAGAGATTGAATTCGAATTGTTTTCAACCTATTTCCAAAATAATTATTGAATTGGAAACTATTTCAAGGACCAGGCTTTTACAAACAAATGAGCTTTAGTTCTCTACTTGAAAATGGATTTAATAATAATGAAAGCTATCACTAACGAACACTGATGCTGAGAAAATATTAGATTTTTGAAGATGTTGACTCAGAATATAAAAATAAGATTTTCACTAATGAAGCAACTATCTCAATTTCAAGAAAAATATTATGTGCTCAATCGAAAACGGTTATTGGAAATAATAAATTGCTTCTCCTTAGTGATGAAATTATTTAAAATAAAGAGGAATATAATCATATTGCAACTGATTCAGTGCATCTTTTCTCTTATAGGATGATATGAAGGAAAGGCTACATGAGTTCCACTCAATTTCGAATCAGTATTTAAAGTGTTGTAGACGAAAGACTGTAAGATATCAAGTCAAGCATTCTACAATTTCAAGTATTTCACCATATGAAAAAATTGGAGTTAAATATCCTTGTTCTATCTTAAATGATAAATATACTGAGATCCTTGCACATATAATAACTTTTATCTGTTATCTTTATGTACAAAGAAAGAGGCGGGGAGAGTAAACGAGAGGGGACAGACGGACAGGCAGAGAGATAGATAGATAGATAGATAGATAGATAGATAGATAGATAGATAGATAGATAGATAGATAGATAGATAGATAGATGTGGGTGTGGATTGATTTGGAAATGCATTTACGATAAAAAAATTTAAAGTAAGTTTTTAAAATGTGCTTAATTTAGCACGAATTACACCACAGGGTTCGTGAAGAACAACAGGACAAGTTTCACCTGGTCATTACTGTTGCCTCAAGCTTTTTTTAATTCATACGATCTACAGAGAGAGAGAGAGGAAGAACCTCTGAGATATGGCGTCAGAGATATGGAGTAAGAGAAATAATTACAAAGCAAAATATATAAATTTGATTATATCATACGCGGTGTGTTCATTAAAAGTTTCCTCTGAGCCACTTCCGTTTAGTGCAGGAAACAGAATCATATATGTTTCTACATGTCACATTGCAAATAGTAGCTTTTCCTTAGTAATCGTTTGTGTCTTAGGCTGCTGAAGTGGACTAAAGTATTAAAGTGAAGGCAATTGAATGCAGATCAGTGATCAGGTTCTTATACTGGAAACATCGAACACCAAAAGAAACTTTCGACGAGATGAAAGGTTCATGTGACGATGCACCATCATACGACGTAGTCAAACACTAGCATCGCCACTTCAAATGTGATCAAACATCGGTGAAAACTGCTCCTATTCCTGGACGAACACATTCCGCCATTAATGATGACACCATGCATAAAGTGGAAGCCGCCATTTTGGAGGGTCGCCGCATAACTATTCGGCAACTAGCCCAGGAAGTGAAGATAAGTGTAGGATCTGCAGAAAAAAATCATTCACGACCATTTGCACAAGCGGAAGTTGTCTGCACGATGGATTTCCCGGATGCTCACACCTTTTCAGAAGCAGAAACGAGTAATTGCTCCCGGGTTCTTTCGAAATAAAAACAAAGAGGACATTGTCCCGCAGAATTATCACACATGATGAAACATGTGTTTATCACCATGACCCAGAGACTAAAGTCCAGTCGAAGCAATGGAAGCATGATAACGCACCACCTACAAAGAACGTTTGTGGTCAACTATCAACAGGCTAGGTGATGCTAACACTCTTTTGGACCAGCGCAGAGTATTGATGATGGATTTTTGTAGCAAATGTCACCACAATTAACGGGGTATATTATACTTCTCTGCTGCAGAAATTGCAGGACGCCATTGAAGCAGAGAGTAAGCTAAACAAAGTAGTCTGCCTCCTCCAAGACAACGCCCCAGTTCACAATGCACATTTTGCCCAGGTGAAAGCACATTTCTGCGGCTATGAAATCTTTCCTCATCCCCCTAATTCTCCTGATCTCGCACCATCTGACTCCCAGCCCTTTTCAAACATGAAATCTTCTTTGAAGGGGAAGCACTTTTCGGATTATGATGAACTTATTTCCGAGGTAAAGTCTTGGCTCCAGATGCAACCTATGAACTTCTACAGACGAAGACTTCAAAGCTGCATACAGTTATGGGAGAAGTGTGTCACCATTGGTGGTGGCTATATAGAGAAAGACTAATAATTATGCCAAATTTCATTTATCCCAGGCCTTGGCAAGTAGGTCAGGAAAAATCTTTAATGAACACCTCTCGTACGTAGCTTACAAGCAATGATCAAGTCATAGTACTTCCTGAGATGCATACCATTTGAGCCACTGACGTCACAGATTAATTAACATGGGCCATGATGAATCGGTAAGAAACGGTAAAATAATCTAAGTTACTCTTCAATTCATATCCTCTGTAAAAAGACGTGTAACCAATATGTCGATATGCACACCGAGATTAAATGTACTTTAATAAACGCGTAAATTTGTTTATAATTTTATCCGTGAACACACTGTTGTAGTTGTTCACGAATCTACTTTTGCCAAGAACTGTACTGACAAGGAAATAATGAGCGGACGAATTACAAGTGGATTTCCTTGAGATGAGTATTGATTGTGTCTTTTTGACATTGATGGGAACGAGACGCTCATGCCACGTTTGTCACAGAAATATAATGAAACTCATGCAATTCTAATAACATCATTAACTTCTAACATTAATCTTGGATTTACATCGATTATGATAATTATATATAGTAACAGGAAATGTACCATTCTGATCATGGATAAGTTGCTTACTTTTTTTTTTGCCAAATCTCAGAAATTACAAGGGTACTTTAAATCCTTAGCACTCGAAATAAAGCAACAAACTAAAAACATTATGGCACTGTATGTGAGAATACGCAATGCAATTCTCATTAATATGCATTTAAGGTATATCCTGTAGAAAGGATTTGTTAATAGCTCAAATTCGTTCAACCAACTACATACACGGCTCATAGGTCTACTGTGGAGGCTCGTGGCTTAGTGGTTAGTGTGTTGGACTCATGACCGTAAGATTATGGTATCGATCCATGGACCGGATGATGCGTTGTGTTCGTGAGCGAAATACTTCATTTCACGCTGCTCCAGTCAACACAGCTGGTATAAATGAATAATCCTGCGACGGACTGGCGTCCCATCCAGGTGGGGTATTCATGCACCATGGAAATCGGAATGATTCAAGAAGGTAACCAACTAAGATAGGTCCACTCGAACATATCTGACATGGGATAAACAACGGCCAATACAACAACAACAAAAATTTGTGCATCAATAACTCGAAACACTATATAAATACTGAAAGAATTAACTTTACGTTCTTCATATTATTTCTCTCTACATCTATTGCATTACATTCGTTTAAAAAAAAGTTTTAACAACATTGCATTATTTAAAGCGACCACTGAAACATATTTTCTTTCTAAAGTTTTGACATGGCCTCTATGTAAATGGATTTTTTTTTCTAGTTCTTAAAGTTTGTATCTTTGTAAGTGCTATGCTACGATATCCTCGAGGTAAGTTGGAATATCTGAGATTTGTTCAACTAACTTCACGTTGAGATCGTATAAAATTCTATCAGCTCACTTCTGAAACGATAATTGTGCTTGGCAACTGACTTAGGTTGACCCTCAACCAGCTGTTCTCGTCAGGCGTAAATATCTTCCGGATAACTTTTTGTATTGTATTGCAATTGTCGTTGAGTTTTTTTTTATATATATTTTTTTCTACTGATACGTACATATTATTAGTGTTAATACTGTAATTGCTGGGCATAAATTAAAAAAGGAAATATAGATTTTATTATTGGTATGGAAATTATTAGTTCTAAAGAGATTGTAGCTGTAGTTGTTGCTACACGGTAGTAGTTATTGTAGCTAAGGCTACTGTTTTCCTTCGATTCTTTTCAATCTTAATTGTCTTACTACTACTACTACTACTACTGGCTGACTGACTGACTGATGCTGCCGTTATTGGTACCCTTGTATTTCATCATCAGCATCATCATCATCGTCGTCGTCGTTCTCGACGTCATTTTCTTATTCTTGTCACATTACTTCTACTCATTTTTTTTTTCTTTCTTTACCTCATTTCACTCATTTCTTTCACCACCTTCTAAAACTAGTAAAATAATTTTGAAAGCAATTTTATAACCAGACCAGACTTTAAAGTTTAACTTCTTTAATTCTAGATTGCACCTGTATTCCACCATACATGATAACTCATTCCAGTGGAAAACGAAATATCTTCACGCTCCACCTGCAAATTGCTTATCTCCATCTCCATACATTATACATTTTTCGTATCTATATTGTATTTATATGTTTTACATCACACCATGTTTTTGCGTGATTTTTGCTCTTTTGCTTGATAAATTCAAAACTCCTGCTTCTCCTTCCCAAAACAAATAATATGAAAAACTAACCGACCAATATAACTGTTGTACACCAACGTGCCACACAACGCAATTATAGTATTACATCTGGGCATTGTTTCCTGGCATTCTGTAGGTTATGATGACGACGATTCCAGTTTTCCCAAACAATCCACAAACTCGTGCGCCCTTAACGTAGTTCTCAAAGAGATGGATAGACACAAAGAAAGCACAAAGACACTTATGAATGTATACACACATACATCTATATCTATCTATCTATATATACATATAATATGATATATATATATATATATGTATGTACGTATGTATGTATACATTTGCATGTATATATATATATATATATATATATATATATATATATATATATATATATATATATAT
>NC_068987.1:102643937-102648247 GCF_001194135.2 Octopus bimaculoides
TTATATATATCGTCTTTTAATCTCTTCTGACTTTCAGCCTAGATAAATGCCTTGCTCATGCTGGGGCACCACTGCTATCACCACCTTTTCAATAGTTATTTTCATGTAGTTGTAAAGGTATGTTACTTTGAGAATAGAAATAATACATTTCTAAATCACTCAGAGAGATTTATGCAGTGGCAGCACAATAAAGTCGTAGTGTGTTGTCGACTTAGTGTGACAGTCCCATGAAAGGTAAGACTGCTACTGTTATTTAGGCCTAGGAAACACCGTTTCCTGTTGAACTTGACAATTTTCCTGTTTCTCTATGTTTTCAATGTGAAGATAAACACCTCCACCCAGCAAAGCCCGCATCCAGAGACTAGTTTCGGAGTCATTGCTCCTCATCAGTCTGGAGTAGCATGGTCTGCTAGCTGTCGATGCCTATTCGCACTTGAAGACATATATCATCAAGTGAAATACATTCACTGATTTTTGAAAATAGAAATAATACATTTTTAAATCTCTCAGGAAATGTGTCATGTCCAACAGGAAACGGTGTTTCCTAGGGCTAAATAACAGTAGAATTCTTCCCTTTCATGGGACTGTCACATTAAGCTGACAACATATAATCACTGTATGTTTCTTTGTTATTACTGTTTTCAGATTTGATTTTAGCCTTGAGGGCATGGTATATGTCATGCCATTTATGGGCTTTCGAGAAGGTTGATATTGATAATGTTTATATTTGACAAAGTTTATCAAACACGCCTGGTCAAGTGGGAAAGCTTATGGGTATCGATGTCAACAACTGGCAAAAAAAAACCCCGAAAAGATGAAAGGTAAAGTCGAGCTTCGCGAAATTTGAACTCAGAAATAAAGACTGACGAAATATCGCTAAGCATTTCGCCCGACGTGCTAACGATTCTACCAGCTCGCCACCTTTAATAATTATGATAGTAATACTAATGTTTCTGCTGTGATATTAATAATTATTTTCTAAGTCTACACATTTTTGTAGTGACAAGTCTGTTCGTTTATTTGGCTGGTACGTATTTCGTCGATTTTAGAAATACCGAGTTTCAGATTTGGCTCTGGTATGCATTGAACGCAGAACGTAAGATGATCAAAGGAAGTACCACAATGCATTACTCGTTACTTCATCACCGTACACGTTCTTCGAATTAATAAGTATGAAAATAGTAAAATTATTAATAATTATGATATCATTCGAGCACGCTAGCTGTAGCAATAATAAAGTTATCTATTGTAAAAACGTTTGTCAAGAGGAAAGTAACAAAAAAAATAAAGGGAGAGAGAAACCTGCATTAATTGCGTTCAGGCCCAAAACAGGCCGAAGGCAGAACACAGCCCGATGCCTACAAAATTATCGATGCAACAAATTCAAAAGCATCAACCAGTAATTTTATACATCAGATACATTATCAGTATATACTTTATTCTTTTGTTATACTAATGAAATGTATATTCCCACTACCCTTTAGGTAAATATTTCTGCTCATTCTTTCCAAAAAATACCTCTTTGTCTACTCCTTTCGTGTCCAGCTGAGAATATTAAATATTTTCACTTGATATTTTCACTAGAGTATAGTGCGGAGAAAGTATGAGAAACTTTGATCAGCGTATGTTTTTAGTGGTGTAGGAAGGGGAAGTAATTATTGTACGTCAGCAAAACAAGTTCAAACCTGGAGTGAAATATTTCTTCCTTATTTGGGATTAAAACTTATGATTTGCGGCCTATGTTTATTTTCTGTTCATGCTCTTTTCAAACAAACTATCAACAGTCTGTTTAAATATGATGCTTTATACTACAGACACAAGCCTTGAAATTTTGGGGGAGGCGAATCACTGATTACATCGACACCAGTGCTCGACTAGTACTTATATCATCAACCCCAAAAGGATGAAAGGCAATGTCATGCTCAGCAGAATTTGAACTTAGTACGTAAAGACGAACGAAATGTTAAGAATATTACCAGGTTCCTGCCATCTTGGCACCTCAATGAGTTTAAATAAAATCATTTATAAAATGATTTTAAAACAACTCTCTGCTTTTATGATTATTTATAACGAAATCTTCGCGAAGAAACTATGGGCTTATTCGGAATTAGAAATGTAACTCGTCGAGCTAGATATTTTATGGCCCTGGATGTGATTTCAGAGTTAAAGGTTTCTAGTAAGATTGGTCCTTCAGAATTTACCAGGGGCAACAGGAGAGTGTTCCTTACATTTGTTGATATATATATATTGTTGAGTTTCATATATCTCAGATCTAGCTTAAATACCTACAAAAGGTTTTCTGCCAACTGAGCGATAGAAAATTAATCTTCAACGACAAGTCGTTAACAACTATGTGACAGTATATCTGGTGTTCAATAACCATCAACGAGATATTTCTCTGCCGCATTTGATACATATACACACGCACACACGCACACACACACACACATACACATAAACACACACACACAAACACACACGCGCACACACACACACACACATATATATATATATATATATATATATATATATATACACGCGCACACAAACACACATATCTTTATATGCATATAATTATGCATATATTATATATGCTTACGCATGCACACACAAATTCACACACTCTTACTTGTATATGTATGTATGTATGTATGTATGTATGTATGTATGTATGTATGTATGTATGCAAGTGTGTTGACGTGGAGAAGGGGGTAGCCGAATGTATATAAGTGTTTTTGTGCATTTCTGCATGTAGGCATGTGTAACTATGTATTTATAAATTTGCATACGACGAATCCCTTTATTTTCCTTATACTCTTTTCAAGGAAGAATCATATGATCTTTTTACGTGTAAAACGCTTCAACGATACAGAAAATTTTACTGAAAATCGTATCAGCTGTGTTCAGGTTTTACCTATTCCTTTTCTATCCTTGTATGGCTGAAGACTCACAAGCCTCCGTTGCCACACCGCCTTCATTCAATCCCATTGTGTTTTTTGCTGGAAAGCTTTAAATGCAGCAATGTGTTTTTCCATCATCGCTCAATAATTAGTATAATATTCAAATATAATCTGTATTTTTCCTATTTGTTTCTTATGAAATGTGATAAAAGTTATAATGTTTCCTATTTCTTTCTTATGAAATGTATAAATCTTTATATACACCTCAGTCGTAAGATGATGTGAGAGAACTCGGAGAAGCTGGCGTACTTTCTGGTGAATATTCCCAGAAATCATATTGCTCTTATATATACATATATCAATTTAATGCACATACTGAAAGAGCTACTAATAATTTCATGCTTTTATGATACCTTAACTAGTCATATTTATATCTCCAAACAGTCTTTCAGGCTCTGTTTTTGAGTTAAATATATTCTAAAAAGAAACATGGATGTCCAACAGTGAGAAACTAAGACAAAACGAGAATAAAACGCGAAGAAGGTTGATGCAAAATATGGAACGAAAATAAAGAAACAAAAGTAAGAAAGCCAAGATCCTCGTCATCCCTCATTGAAGAAACCACAATTAATTCAGCTGGTATAGGACAAAGCAGAAAATATGTCAAAGTCCGTCAGACAGCAACTCAGTCTGGGGGAGGGTGGCGTCCTCCAGTTCAATTAATGAAACCTTTCAACGTGTTTACACCTGGTAAAAATTTCAGATCTAGAATTAAGCAGTATATTAGTATTCTTGCATTTAAAAAGAATGAGATCTTTTTGCTAGGCTTAAGTTGCATTTCTTACATCCATTATCATATCACCTGGATTTCTCCACAATTCTCCACTTGATTGTGCGTGGTGTGGAGTTGGAAAATGAAGAACGTTATGACTAGTAAAATTGTACAATATCCCACTGCCAGTTGTTGACACCGGTACCCATAAGCTTTCCCACTTGACTAGGCGTGTATGATAAACCTTGTCATCTACGAGGCAGCAGTAACAGCAACGCCATAAGTCGTCTTAATTGAAAAGAATTACATCGTGTTATGTGACGGCGAATTCAAAAAGCATCATGTGAACCATCTATCTTCTTTCTGGTATATCAGCAAAAGTAATGCAACTTATTTGGCTCGTCAAGTATTGAGTTTGAAGACAAACTCGACACCACACGCCATCAGATGTGTGTGTGTATTTGTGTGTGTGGGTATGTGTCTATGTATCCGTTTGTCTGTGTGAATGTTTGTGATAGTAGGTTACAAACTTACAAACACTGGATAGGCTCCGTAGTTACGTTTATGGAGGCTGTAACTAAAACCATGAGAACGTTTGTGGGAACGTTTCTTACGACACACATATATATATATATATA
>NC_068987.1:102648704-102660530 GCF_001194135.2 Octopus bimaculoides
ATATATATATATATATATATACATACACATACATCCACTCTAGCTAACAAGTTGACTTTTATATCAGATAATATTTTCAGCAAGACTACATTACAATATATATGTATACGTATATGTATATAGGTATATATGTATATATATGTGTGTGTGTGTGTATGTATGTTTTTTGCATGTATACACACACATACAAATATGCGACATATAAACATACACTAGCGTGCATACTTAACAGACATATACATATATATACGCGCCCTTCCACACACACATACATATACATACATACATACATACATACATACATACATACATACGTAGGTACGTAGGTACGTACATGTATAGTTGCTTTCACACAAATATATCACTAAAGTATATCAGTGACAAATAGTACAATTATATTTTTTTCTTTTCAACCATATATAGAGATAAGGGTTGCTAAAGATATCGCGAGAGATAGAAGGATGAAAAAGAGAGAGTACGAAAAATGAGAAGGAGATAGAGAAAGTGAGAGAGCGAGGTTAGATGGATGAAGAGAATGAGTCAAAAGAAATTTAGCTAGTTTCATATTATGCGGAAGGGTAGTTGTTAGTCGGTAGTCAATCAGAAATCAAGATCATAGCCGGTCATTATGGCAGCGTCGCATGTGAAGTGACCATTGAACGGTGTGGCCTTACTGATTGCCATACTAAGTATTTTCCACCTCATTGACTTTGCTTGTTCAGCCAACCTTGTCTTTTTTATGTGCACGAGGAAATGAATCTTGAAGTATTACTAATAAAAAAACATAATGTTCCTCTAATTCATCATCATTGTCATCGTTCATCATAACTATCAACATCGTCGTCATTGTCGTGGTCGTCGTCGTCGCTCTTGTCATCGTCATCATCACCATCATTTATTTTTGTATGTTTCAGCATCAGCATTGCGGTAGTTATATTTTAATGTTAGAAGAAAAAAATGTATTTTTCTTCATTTCTTTACGACAATGGTGGATTTGCTCAAACGTTAGCGTTATACTAAATGCGATGAGATATCCAGTTATACTCTTCGAGATTTGAATTCAAATCTTGCTGTTGTCCGCTTTCCTTTTCATCGCTCCAGTTCGATGAAATAACTATCAGTGAAATGCTGGTGAAGGATGTTGTCCGCTTCGAAGCAGTACGTTTTACCTCCTTTTAAAATTTATAATTATTACGAAAGTAACGGCGTAGCAGAATCGTCAGAGAAAAATAATGCAATGAAATTTAGAACTTACTCTTTACTTTCTGAGTTCAGGTCCAGAAATCCATTTTACCTGTCTTCATCCTGAAGTCGGAAAATAAATACAAATCCAATGACTTGATAAATTAATTCTCTTCAAATAATCCTTTGACTTTGTGCTTTGCTTGTTTTACGCCAGCTGCTACTACACCACCAGTTACACCCCAATCGTTTTCACGAGATGGTATTTCATCATTCCAACAACCTAGTTTTCTTAAAAACTTGAAGCACCTTGAGTTTCGTTATGCAGACATAATATACTATAACGTATATTGAATACTTTTCTGAGTCAACAGCACGTCCTACTGTGTTAGCAGTGCTCTTTATATTATTGTGTTAAGGTTATTTCTATAGAAATTATAACCAGTACTGACTTTTTGCTACAACGCTTCGTCTCGAGACACCAAATGTAAACAAATAATGAAATTAGAGACAGCAAATGGATAATGAGTGTATGTGCCATATCTCATGGGGGTTTTGCCTCTTCATCAACACTCATCTAACTCACTCTTGCCTCCGAACACGTTGTTCACATAGCCACCGCAAACAGCAGTGTGAAATTAATGGATATACCAATTTACATAATGAACCCATTCCTGGGACTAGTATGTAAATATGAGGCAAGAGTTAGTTTTCTGTTTGCTGCTTAGTTTGTGTTACCATTTTGGATGCCGATTCTGCACAACATGTGTTGTTTGAATTGATTATTGGGTTACGTATATGTTAGGTACATCAGAGGAGATGACAGTAAATTATATTACTATAACTGGGTTTCTGAATTAAACGATCGCCTGGCCTCCACACAATATTTGTTCCTCTTATTTGTACTCTGAGCAAGTACCACAGAACTAATAATATTGGATAGTTATCGTTTCTGTATCGATTCTATTTCCCATCCGTACTTCTTAACACCTCTTATTTCTTCCTAGTGTGGTCTGCTTCATCATATACTTTTAGTTTATTCTGGAGGGAACGTTTTGATCATCCACGCCAACTAAATATTTTTAATACTCAGCTTTTATTTATTTATTTTTTTGTGCTTCTTAAATCAGTGATGTTTGATTGTCTTTTTCCATGCGATTAATTTCAAAAGTTGTTTGACCAAAAAAGGGGGTTCTCTTGCCAACGATTTATCATGGCATTCCATTACTCAATCCTAACTTAGAGTTTAGCTTTTTCACTGGTTCATTTATTTCACATTTCTCTTCATAATTATTCCTCATTTGAACCCCTATTTTCAGTCATATGGAAAACAGAAGACTATTAGTTATATAATGTATATTGTTCTTGTTTCGTTTCTGTTTGTATTAGTTTCGCATTATTCTTTCCTAGACATCTACGCTATTCTAAAGTGGATATTTATAATAGATTTTCGTTGTGCAAAACCGTTAGTTCCGTGTTTTGTTGTGAATGTATATATATTTACTATGTCAGCATTTAGATGCTTCAGCCTAAATAATATAATTATTCTTTCTTTCGTTTTTATTGTCTAGTCTAGCTATTTCAATTAGCATCCAGATGAAGATATTGTAAGTGTAGCTTATTACTGGAACACTAAGAGTATTAATATCTATTAACTTGTTAATTACTTTTTTCCTTTAACATTGTTGTAAGTATTAATCTAATTAGTCTAAATTATATCCTTCCTAATCTCTCTTTTTTTTTGCTTCATTTCTTTGTGTTTTATTTCTGTCTAGTTCATTGATTCCGAAATATTTGCAATTATCTGCTTAGTCTCTCTTGTCTCTATTTTTGTTTCTATCTAACATGACATCAGTATTCTTTAAGGTTGCTTTAGAGCACGTTTCTAATTTGAATCTCATTATTATTGTTATTGTCCGCTTGCCTTATTTTTATTGCGTAATTCCATTATACTATACTAGCGAGTGCAGCTCTGAGCGGTTTGGGTACAGCAGAGTTTTATTTTCGTTTTGTATTTTTAATGTATTGAGTGCACCCTATGTAATACTTTGTCAGTATCAAGTATTACTATTTATAGACGTTTAGTATATTTGGGTTTTGTGTTATGCAATTGCCTGCAAGATTCTTTCATTATTCACTGCCGAGTCATCCATGAATTTAAGAGCTATTCCTCTTTCCATGCTGCCATTGTGGTTTCCTTTGTAATCGAGTATTTTTTTTTTATTTCTAAACAGTTAGAACGTCAGACAAATGCAGCATTTCAACCAACTTTATGTTCTGAAAGCCAATTCCACCGAAATCGACTTTGCTGTTCATCTTTTGTGGCTCGATAAAATAAGTACAAGCTGAGCCCTGTGGTTGATGTAATAGTAAAAGGGATTCTTGGTGTTATTTTTGTTAGAAGCATGGACTGGCACAACTGATAGAGTTTCGCAAAAAATGCCAAGCAACTTTTGTTTCGGTTCTCGCCGAGGTCAAATTTGCCTTTCATCCTCCAGTTTGAAGTTTTGTTTCTGAAGTCTACCAAAATGAAAAATAATGGTTGTGTATATTTTTGGAAAACAAATTACATTTTTTTTCTCTCAAGATAGCGATAATGAACATTTTACTGTACACATCGAAATAGAAAAGGGAAAAACGTACAAAATGTTGCATCGATTCACACACAAAGCAAAAGAAAAAAAAAACGGAATGTTAATTTGATTGCAACGCAAGATATTAATAATATGGACGAAGACACAACTCTCTCGAGTTGATTTCTTGCCGACAACAACAGCAGCAAAAGTATGCATGCAGTTTTCGTTTTGGGTGTAAACATGAAGAATATATTGTATTTCGTGAATGTTCTATCAAAAAGGAAAACTAGCGATATGAAATTATCGGTACAAAAGTTCTTCATGACGGATCGAAAGCCCAATGAGTTGTACATCAAACTACGGCCGGCTTTTCACAACCAACTACACTGGCTCATGGAAGAAGAAAGGTAATGTATCTCTGTCTTACGAAAACCGCAACTGGTCATATGCTCCCATCCAAACGGGAAATGGAGAACGCATGGAAGATTCTATAAATAAAATGATCTTCATTGAATGAGAGTAGACATATGGCACTATGTGTATCCTTTTTTTTATAACCACTACGCCATATGCACGGGCATAGGGTTAAGAGCGCGAGCTACTAATCCCAAAATTCTGAGTTCGATTCCAGGTAGTGACCTTAATAACAATAATAATGATAATGATAATAATAATAATAATAATAATAATAATAATAATAATAATAATAATAATAATAATAATAATAATAATAACATCGAAAATTACCTTAGGGATGAGAACCCAGGTTCGAAATGTCCCCTAGACACCTGATGAAGTCTTGAGGATATATCAGCCGAAACGTTGTGTTAACAACAAACAATATGATGACAAATATCCGTCAAATATAAATAACATATATAATGTACATAATTCCTCATCTCTTAAATATAGAACTGTACATATTATTTCTCATTCTTTTGGGGTCTATAAAATTGTTACTTGTCAAATTGCACAGTTAATAATATTGATTAAAGTAAAGTAAAAATTCTTGGATTTGTGCCTAAAATATTAGAAGTTATTGTTATTTGCTATTGTCTCGTATGAATATAAGAAAATATCTTTTGGTATTTGTCCTCATACTAATAGTCAAGTTTTAGGCATTCACATGCTTCTTTTGATGTCCAACTGTTCCAGGTAATATAACTGCTTTATGGGAGATTTTGTTTAATGCTGATACAACTGCGGTTTTTGCATTCTACATTCTTTATAGCATTACATTTAAGCAAACATATTTCGATATATTTGACTATCCCTTGATACCAATGTTTTTATCGATAAGGAATTGTACGAGGCACTTCCATTTTTTATGTCATAATCATATCTGGTCTACGGTGTTCAATTGTTCTGTCTATCACGATGAAAAAACCCCATTGAATTTTCTGTAATTTTTTCCAGGTTCATTTGCAGCCTATATTTATGTATTTATTTATCCATTACTAGTATATGAGTCCACTTATCAGAAATGTTTTATTCATATTTTATAGAAAGCAACCAAACTTATTATGAGGTCGCTTGACGTCCTGATAAGCTTGCTATAATATACTCTAAACCTGGTTATGTAAGGATTTCAGATGTTTTATGACAAAAGCGTTGGATTCCACTTGGTCATGCGTTCTTCCAGTTTCGCAGTATCTTTACCTGCTGCGAGATTTTGTCCTTAGAGACACTGGCCCTTTTTTTCGTGTGTATTGTTCAGTTCCGTTTTAACCGTTTTGCGTTTCTGCGTTTTCATTATATGTTATTGAGTATCCTCGAATTCTGTAAAGAACTCTTAATTGCTTCTCTCGCGTTTGTTGCTAATATTTCCATTATATATCCTCGAAACTTTTAGAAAAATGTATCGGATCTGATACAAACCGGCTGTAATGCTCAAAATGCGTTTTCTGAATCAGTGTAACGCTTTATCTTGGTAAATTTTGCACATGCTCTATATTTCGCTTTTAACTCGTCAGTCTTGTGTTCCTTACATAAGTTACATTTCTTCTAGATTTTGAATTTTGCTGAGGTCTCTTCTACACATTTATCGTACATCATCATCGTCATCATCATCACCATCTTCACTTTAACCACTAAGCCATGCGCCCATGAGGCTGGATGGCTTCGTGGTTAGGGTGTTGCACTCACAATCTAGCGTAATTTCAATTCATAGACCGGCTAGCGCGTTGTGTTCTTGAGCAAAATACTTCATTTCACGTTGTTCAGCAGTCACTACAACACCTGAAACGTGGTACACAATACATCTGTTCAGACAACGTCGATTTGATGGAGAGAATGAGCTATGTGCGGCACTAAATTTTCATCACTATAAACGAATCAGTGGTGCTGGTCGTTCAGCAGAATCCGAAAATTCATACGTCGTCTTCGACGAAGAGTCCATTATTATTATTATTATTATTATTATTATTATTATTATGAAGGCGGCGAGCTGGCAGAATCGTTAGCACACCAGACGAAATACTTAGTCGAGGTCGACTTTGCCTTACACCCCTCGGGATCGATAAATTAAGTACCAGTTGCGCACTAGGTTCGATCTAATTGACAGGCCCCCTCTCCCAAAATTTCAGACCTTGGGCCTATAGCAGAAAGGATTATTGTTGTTGTTGTTGTTGTTGTTGCTGTTGTTGTTATTGTTATGGCGTAGAGCTGGCAGAATCGTTAACACCCCGGGTAAAATGTTCTGTGACATTTTGTCTGTCTTTACGTTCTGAGTTCAAATTCCACCAAGGTTGACTTTGCCTTTCATCCTTTCGGGGTCGATAAGCTAAGTACCAGTGAAGCACTGGTAATCGACTATCCTCTTCCCACCAAATTTGATGCCGTGTGCCTATTGTAGAAAGCATTATTATTATTATTATTATTATTATTATTATTATTATTATTATTATAATTATCATTATTATTATTATTATTCTTATCATCATCATCATCCTTATTGCCATCATCATCATCATCATCATCACCACCCTCATCATCATCATCATCATCATCATCACCATCATCATAATTACCAGCATCAGCAGCAGCTGCAGAGACTTCCACACATTTTCTATTTCGCTGTTTCTTTCTCTCACACAGACACACATACACAGCCTGCTCTCTTTCTCTCTGGTATTTTTATTTCTGTTGAGAGGAAAATCTTCTTGGCAACATTCTGGCATCTTGCCTAAATATGGTCTATTGTATGATATCTATTGATTCTTTAACTATGATATTCAGGATACATTTTCAATTATTACGTTTGTTTGGCACATACTTCTTTTTCCTCTCCTTTTCCCCCTTATCTTCTTCATCTTTTATTTCTTCTTTTATTTCTCCTTCATCATCATCGTCATCAACATCATCTTATTTTTTTCTTCTTTTCCTTTCTATCATTTTCTTCCACTTCATCTTACTTTTCATCTCCTCTTATTCGCATTTGTCTTGGCATACTTTTGCTATTTATCTCCATCCCGGGTTCTTTAAACGTTTTTGCCTATATTTCATAATGTTCTACAGATAATTTTAGATTATCTTGCATTATTTTACCTTCTTCTCATGCTATTCACTTTGTCATTTCTCTGTGTAAGTATGTGGGCATGTGTGTCGTATGTATGTGTGTATGAGTATAATTTGTGTTCGGTAGCAGGATGTATGCGTTCTCAACGGAGTACATCATAATCAGTTTAAGCAAATCATTTTTCACCGAAATGATCAAGTATTTTGTATATAAATTATGAATTATTTGAGGTTATGTAATAAAGTCTATACAGTGAAAATATATACGGAAAAAAGATAAGTTCTAACGTACGATATAAAAAGAATATGCGAGATGGTATCTTGTAGCAAATCTTCTAATAGAGAACGTTTCCTTTTGAGAACTTTATTTCACATCAGGCAGTTTAAATAGGAGTTAAAGTCTCTCTGTGATTTGCAATATCTCAGTTACGTGAGATTGTATACAAAACTACGTAGAAAGACGAGCGCATAAAAAAACACACACTTTTACCGCATTTTACTCAACGAGAAAAAGAAACGCTTTTCAAAGAAAAGCTACTTGAAGAAGATAATATTTTCAACCATTTTACTCTATTTCGGTTGTTTAAGCCATTTCGCTGCTTCGGTAGATTAAGCCATTCCTAACTATCCTGATTGCATATGGAGCTGATGTACAAGGAAAGGAAATGAACTTTCGAAACGTATACACCTGGGAGTAATATGGACATTGATAAATAAATTCGCCGCATTTTCCAGTCTATCATGATAAAGGTCCACAAACGTTGTGAGCAAATATTGGAACAGTGGCTGTCTCTCTTACTTCTCACGCTTCATTAAATGTATAGAGAAGAAATGCAAAGAAATACTTCTCTCTCCTAACTAGTGACGAGTCGGGCCGTGCATCACACACATGAAAAATACATCACGTTCCAAGAATCACGCGCATATTGCAATTACATCCTGATATCGAACACAAATACACTTATACACACATGCATATGACACACATGCCCACACTCTCCGACAGCGAAACGACAAAGTAAACAGCCTAAGAATCATGCGCACATTACAATTACGAAGCAACATAGTATTGCATTTGAAACGAGAAGCTCATGCTACAGTCGAACCCACTAGCAGGTGTGCTGCTAAAAGACTGTTAGTTTGAGGAGGAGATTCCGACTTTCCTTGAGAACTCTTTATTAATTGAACCCATCACAGTAATGTAGAAAGCGTGTGGAAAGCATTAGGTTAATTCAAAATGTAACGATATAGTTATAAGGAAATTCACCGACCCCTTGTAGAATTATTATACTGGAGCAGTCTTCCGACTAGGAGAGTAAGATTTTGCAATATATATCGGCATTTTAATATGCGGCCTGAAGGATTCGGCTTGGCGAAACTGCTGCACATACTCTGAATGGACATCAAGTTTTGCAAAGGATCTTTACACTCTGTATGATACATTGAGATCTGGGATCGATTCTATGTCTATGTAAATAAATGGGTCGCACATTTGCATTCATTTGCGATGAAAAAAAATATAGGCCTTTATGAATTCATGAAGAAAGAAAGAGCACGTAAAGATCACTACCATGGTTTATTTCTGAGAAAGAGGACGAAATACAGAAATTTTGAACAAGAACAAGGAGGGGAGTGCTCTATTCCTATAAGCAATATTGAGTCGAATTATGGGGTAGGTTTTCTGCTCTGAGTCCGCATTGGACCTAAGCCTGTTTTCTACCGCCGACACGATAGAAAATATGCCATTCTGTGTGCACACACGTAGACACACGCGCACGCGCGTAATATGTGTAAGTATATTATAAACTTTCCCAGGTAAACATATGCATAAAGATGATTTATGTTGAACACAAAAGTAAACATATAATAATTCATACTAGACATTTCCTCCGAGAAAACAAGACGGTAAATAAGAATTGTATTGTCTCAAAAATATTTCTTGATTGGAGAACAATATATTCATCCCTTTTTGTGTTTTTTTTGTGCTATTATCTTGAAAGCTTCTCTTATAGGAATTCTTTTAATCCGCGCATATTTAAAAGTTGTATATTGCACTAAAGTTGGATACTGTACTAAACTATTTTAGATCTTTTCCTTGGTATTAAGAATATTTTGTCACATACTGATTCTTATTACCAGATGTAATTTCAAGTTTCTTTATTTTAATACTACTTTTTTTTACCCAAGACAAAACATGCTTTTTATATTCTTATAAAAACAATATATTGTGAGCAAAGGCAGAAACTCACTCAAGTATTTATAATATTCATATAAAATCTCTTAGATTCATTTGCAATTTGATAAATTCATCAAGTTTATAAAATGGTTTCTGAATGTATTCTCTAAACAATCTCACAGCCATGAATAAAGTTCCTTTCCATGATTTTAATGTTTCATAGATGTCGAAGATGCTTTACGATGTTCGTTTAATATTACCCAGAGTTTTGTAACTATCCGTTCAGCACAGATTTGCATTTGTTGCAATCAATACTAAACAGCGGTTTAGATTATTGAAGAAACAATAAATACTTTTTCTACAAACGTGTGTTATAACACTGAAGATCCCACAGCGTAATTCCAGGTATTCTGAATATTCTAGTCATGTTTTTGTATTGATTATAATAAATGTAGAAAAATAAAACGTCTGCTGGAAATATATTTTAACATTATACGAAAATGACGGGTAGAGGTGAGATCTCATTTATTTAGATTCATAGCCTATCGATGTGGGTCGCATATGTTATGCTTCTGCTTCTGAAAATTACTCGAGCAAAAAGAAAAAAAGAAAAAAAATTACTAATACTAAATGTCTCGTAAATCGTGATGGGAGAATGTCAAGGGCCATTGCTTCTCATGGTGTTGCACACTTAGTATAACTCACAATGTCTTTCTTACGTTCTCACATATTATGTATCTATTTGGTTTTATGTATCACTCTCTTTCCAGCCGAAGACACTATCCAAAACGTTTCGCTCAGAATTACAAAGAATGCTTGTAGAAGATTTTGGTTCATGAACTCTGTGCAAGAAGACAAAAAGATTAGCCATTCAGGCTACTGGATAAGATTAAAAATGGCGTAAATATGTGCATTGTGATATTCACGTAATAAGGTTAAGTTCGTTGAAAAGTCTTGACTTTCTTGATAATGTAAATAATCTATTCTCTGAGACTGAAAACACGTCGAGAGAACCCAGTTTAACAAGACAATAAACTGTCTACATATACTATTGCAATGGGACCATGTAACTATACGATAAAACCAACGTACGTGTATATAATATTTGCCTCGAGATCTATACACATATATATATATGTGTGTGTGTGTGTGTGTGAATATATATGTACGTCTACTCATATGTATGTATATGTATATATATATATATATACATATATATGTGTGTGTGTGTGTGTGTGTGAATATATATGTACGTCTACTCATATGTATGTATATGTATATATATATATATGTATGTATATAAATATGTATATATATGTATGTATGCTTACGTATATATATGCATATATATGTATGTATGCATATATGCGAAATGACCTGCACAAATCATTTTATTTTTAGTGACAGACAGACAGACAGACGGACAGATGGACTGATGGATACATACAAATATATATTCCGTTATTCTCCTATGTCTTTCATCCCAAACAAACGGTGTCTGTCATGATGGGGCACTGCCAATATCATTACTTTTTCAATAGCCGTTCTCATGTCGTTATCTTTTCATGAATGATGGTGTTTGATATTGCTGCCATCCTTTGAAATTTCTTGCTATGATATATGTTCATCCGAGATTGGACAGAAGGGAGAGTCCTTCTGTCTCAGGGAAGATATTAAAAAATCATGGACCTCAAGTTATCGCTGTACCCAGTCCTTAGTCTACATGAAATAGGTAGGACCCTTTGAACAGTGCAGTGTCGGTGTGTTCTGGTGCTGGTGCTCTCGATACCAAAGTTTGGTGCCAGCTCCTCTATTATCTTCCTTATTCATATATTTCCACTACATATGGAAACCTTTTTACTCCAGCGAGTCGAGTCGTAATTCTTTCAGTACCTCCCAGTAACTAAATAGTCCCATTGATGAAACATTTCTCGTGTAGCTCCGATATACTGCCTCGAATTCTGCTATTAATTTTACTTTATCGGTTGACCATTGTTCAAAGCAGTAGTCCAGATGGCTGAGATCAAATGGATCAGTATAGATTCCTGGACCATTTTCTGAAGGTATATATATATATGTGTGTATATATGTATAAATATATAGATGTATTATTTATTTGCTAAACTTAACCTGTAGTTAGAATGCAGAATTTAAAATAATGGGGTGGGTGTTATATTTATAGGAAGTGTAGCCTGTTGTTTCTGATATAGACAATGTGCCAGGAGGTTTCTGTGGATTATCAGAGGAATATGTAATAGCGTGTGCATGTGTGTGTGTGTGTACTTGTGCCCGTGTGTGTGTGTGTGCATATGCGTGTGTGTATGTGCTTATGTGTGTGTGTGTCTGTGTTTGTTTGTGTGTGTGTGTGTGTGTGTG
>NC_068987.1:102660540-102664785 GCF_001194135.2 Octopus bimaculoides
TGTGTGTGTGTGTGTGTGTGTGTGTGTGTGTGTGTGTGTGTGTGTGTGTGTGTGTGTGTGTATGTGTGTGCGTGTGTGTATGAATGTATACATTTCCTGTTTAGCCGTACGATATGTACAGAAATGTTTTGTATATATGAATATGCGAAAAAGAAAGAAAGCATGTAACGTTGTAAGCAATCCAGAGTTAAAGACAAAATGCAGAAATAGATCATATTTATACATGAAAAACAAATATATTCAAAGCACTTTGTCAATACAAAATTAATATATCTTTGAAACTTTTAAAAATATTTCAACAAATATGTCAATTTATTTTTACAAGAACATTGAATGTAAAACGACTATTAAGAAAAAGATTGTTTCGATTTACATGATGCATGGAACTGTCTGATAGGGGAGAATTCAAAGTTCAAATATTTGAACTTTAAAATATTCCCCAAATATTTTCGTTTATTACATCAAAATTATACCAGCACTTGATTAGAATGCCTATGGGAGAATGACTTCATTGTCATTGATATATTAATGGCACTGATATCGTTCTAATTATTAGAAGGTGTACTAGGTTCTAATATTTTCCAAATAATTTCATGTTATTTTATATTGTTATATTTAACGATCAATCACACTTCGAAAGAATTGTGACAAAAGAACTTTCAAAATTTCTGTTTTGCCAGTTCCACCTGGAGGATCCAGAAAGAAAATACCTCTTTCCTTCTCAATGCTCGAAATAATGGAGTTATAAACACGCACTTGGTCCTCCATCAGTTTGTGTTCTTTATCAGCTATATACACCGTTACTTCCTCGATGTCATAGCTGATTTCTCTCAGGTACTCAATTGCGAGATTGTTTGCTGCCTGCTCCAATTGAGGCAGACCAAATGTGGAATTGCCATGACCTCCCATAGCTTGGTGTTATTTTTGTTAGAAGCATGGACTGGCACAACTGATAGAGTATCGCAAAAAATGCCAAGCAACTTTTGTTTCGGTTCTCGCCGAGGTCAAATTTGCCTTTCATCCTCCAGTTTGAAGTTTTGTTTCTGAAGTCTACCAAAATGAAAAATAATGGTTGTGTATATTTTTGGAAAATATACACAACCAGGTGACGTAATGTCTCATTGCAAACGGCGTTATTGAACACGGCGATTTCGACTGAGGTTTGCTTGTGAATTCTTTGTAAGATGTCCTTTGCCACGCTAGTTTTGTGGGTCGCTCAAAATTTGAGAGGTTCACGCAAGCCACGCGTCATCAACATGATAGAAAATAGCTGGCGCAGTTGACTTAGTGCTGTGCTGTCTGCTGCCTCTTCCGGTGTCTGGTCGCAGTGAGCATCAAACTCCAGTAGTTCATGTTTGGTGCAGGCTTCAATGTATCTCGTGCAGACTTCCCCATTGTGTCTTCGAAAGTCTGTGAATGATAAAGAACCGCTGACAATGTATACCAGTAGATGCAGAAAGAAGCACTCCTGCTGATTAGGATGCACAGTGTACACCTGCCTATTGGTCCCACTTCAGAAGACAACATCTCTTTCTCAGCTCTCAACGCGTGCTCCTTGCTTGCGTCTGTTCCATCTATGTGTGCCCAGTTATAGTACACGGGGACCTCTACATATATAAGTGTTCTGGCAAACAGATCACATTGGCATGATTTGAAGAAAGCTGTGAAAGTGGTTTCTGGTGTATTCAGAACTATATTTCGAGCATTGTCTTCTGTGAAATATACACGCTGGTCATTTTCAAGATGTGAACATAGATTTTAAGGTGTTACTACATGTAAACAGGTGTGAATTTTGTGTTGACAGTGCATTTGTCTAAAAGCAGAACAGTTCTTCGAGCAGCGCTTGTCAATTAGCTGAAGTGACATGAAAGGCATCGTCATCATGGTATATTCGTGAATATGTCAGTAACCGAAATAAGTGGATCTATTATTTAGGAAAATACTATTTAGTTCTGTATTTAAGAGATGAGAAATCATGTGCATTATTTACAATTGACGAATATTTGTCCTCATCTTGTTTGTTGTTAACACAACCTTTCAGCTGATATACCCTTCAGCCTTCATCAGGTGTCTTAGGGAAATTTCGAACCTGGGTTCTCATTACGGCAAGATGAGGGTAAATATCCGTGAATTATAAATAATGTAAATACAAGGGTTGCACTGGGTAAAAATGCTAAAATAACTCTTCAATGCTAAGGAATAAACATACTCAACTTGATTTTCCCCAAATAATATAGGAAAATGAATGGATTATTTCCCATGACTGCTAATAGTTATATATGTGGATCCATTCCAGAGGCGCTAGCCATCTAATTATAGAATTTTATTAAACTTCAATGAGCTTAGAAATAAACTGGATGATTCTTTAGTATGTTTTCAAAGTTTCACAAAAGTCCGTTAACGGGTGTAGACGGTTACTTGACACATACAGACAAGCAGACAACTTGCTTTTATATATGTATAAGATATATATATATATATATATATATATATATATATATGTAAATTACTGAGATGTTTTACTCATCTCAGTCGTTTGGCTACTGTCATGCTGGATCATTTTCTTGAATAATTTTAGCTTAATATATTGACTAAACTACGTATTATGTTTTTTATCTTGGTACATTCTCTATCTGCTTCTTTTGATGATCCACAAAGTTACGGGGACATATACACACACACACACATACGCATACATATCGACATACACACACACACACACACACTTACACGACACATAATATATATATACATACGAATGTGCGTATTCTAAAGCGTGCGTGTGTATGATTTCAAACATTTCGGAATAATTAGCATAATGTGACTGAGCGATATAAGCATTTTCAATTAGGCATTATCGATATATTTTTGAGCGTTTTTGCACGTGTCTATACTATCTTAATTATATCGATAATTTTAAAAAGTTTATGAAGATTATGTGTAATTCTAGAGATTTATCGAAGGCGTTGAATAATGACATTGCAAAATTCAGACGTGCATTCTCCAGCAAAACAATAATTCAAATTTCACATTTCGAAGGTTTTCGAAAGCGCCAAAATTTTACATGCCAGTGATGTATGGCTATAGAGTAGAGCTGCTTTTTGCCACTGAGCCATTCAAGAAAATCTATAATTGTTTGTTCACTCTTTAAATTTTCTGAATCATTAGCAATTTTTGTTGAAACTTTGCCAAAACAATGTTTCAAACCAAGGTATTCATATCACTTACGTTTGTTTGGTATGTGTTTCTTTATTGTAAAACTCAATCCGATAGAAATACATACATCCCTACTCACATTCACTGACATAAACACACACACACACACATAAAACTGTGTGTGTGTGTGTTTGTACATACATACCTATATATATATGCGTCTTCGTTTTGTGTGCGCATCTGTATGGATGTATGCGTATCTATCTATCTATCTTTCTCTCTCTCTCTCTCTCTCTCTCTCTCTCTCTATATATATATATATATATATATATATATATATATATATTTACACATATATATTTACACATATATATATATATATATATATGTGTGTGTACAGCGATAGAGAGATATTAATAAACAGGTGATCATATATATACATAATGATGTATGTATAATATATATATATATATGTGTGTGTGTGTGTGTGTATTTGAGTGTGTGTGTTTGTGTGTGCCTCTGTGTAAGTGTGAGTGTTTGTACGTGGGCGTATGTTCATTACATATTATATGCATATGTATGTGAATTTATGCATGCCAATGTTCACTTCTAGATACACTTACCCATGCCCATGTACACATACGTGGAAATACACACTATCAAATACACACACACACATGTACATATATACGAACGTAGAAACATGCATAATTGTGAGCATAATATTCACGAATGTGTTTGCAGAGGGGTAAGAATGTATGTACGAATATAACGCTTATATAAATGTGGGATTATCGATGCTAATTTATATTGTTTCTGTATATGTTTTGCAGGAAAGCAGGAAAACTGTTGATTCAAATAACAATGGGAGAATAATTCTTTTTTTTTTTTTTGAAAAAATATGCAATAATGAAATTAAATCAAGTAAAATAAAATCAATCAAGCCAAAATATGATTGATGGAATAAACGACGAGAAATAAAGAGTGAGAACTAAATTTTTACTGCGTTGAGAAATAATAACTCTTATTTAAATAACGCATGTGCACGCGCACACACCACACACAAACGCATACACACACACACACACA
>NC_068987.1:102665120-102666166 GCF_001194135.2 Octopus bimaculoides
ATACATATATATACGTGTGTTTGGGTGCGTGTGTGTATATACATCTCTATGCACATTCACAATCGCACTCACACACGTACATTTATGCATAAAAAGCAATGTACAAAGAACGGATAACCAAAAATCAGAAACTTAGAACTAATACGAAGCATAAGTATATGCCCATATATGTGCACGCACGTGAGTGTGTGTGTGTGTAACTCTATGGGTATGCGTGCATACTATACATGTAAATATGTGTGTGTATGTGCATATGTATATATGTATATACATATATATGTGTGTGTGTATATGTGTGTATGTGTGTATGTGTGTGTGTGTATGTATATATGCATCAAATTATATATATACATATATCCTTGTGCAGACAACGCATAATCGTATGTGCACACACGCACACACTGTGTTAGTTCTTTCTCTGCTCTCTCTTCCTGTTTTTCGGTGTGTTTGCACCGAGAACATAAAGCTGTTAATATTCCATTGGATAAATATCTAATTCCAAATACAATGTTATTCATACAAGAGATGGACTCCATGAACACATCATGCTAAAAAAAAAAAACAACAATCATACTAAGATGACAAGAAAAAAATGTAAAACTTTGACAGCTGTAATTCTGTTTAATATCTGCTAAAACTAATATTGTTCCCAACACCTTGGTAATTTAATTATTGTTCTAAATTAAGCTGTGGTTTAATGAGGTAATCTTACACCATTATTTGAGCCAAATTGGTAGCCTCGTAGTGTCAAATGCCCTGTTATATATGGATGTCAACTGGCCTTCTTGCTTTATCTTATTGTTTTAAAAAGAACATATAGCGGAAAATATTGAGCGAGGTTCTCTATTCCCGAAAAAGTAGGATTGTCCCGCGTCTTCCACAAACGATTAGGCTGTCACCAACTACTGGATTGCATTTAATTGCAGGTCTAAACTTTGCTGGAAGCCTACATGTATTCATATATGTATATATGTGTACATTTATGCGCATGTGTGTGTTTGCATGAATGTCACACACAGACATACACACATACATGCATATATATA
>NC_068987.1:102666568-102673646 GCF_001194135.2 Octopus bimaculoides
TATATACATATATTGATGTGTAGAGATATATAAATAGATAGGTAGATAGATAGACAGATAGATAGATAGATAGATAGATAGATAGATAGATAGATAGATAGATAGATAGATAGATAGATATACAGTGAGAGAGAGAGAGGGAGAGAGAGGGAGAGAGAGAGAGAAGGCGAGTACGAGATAGAGAGACAGACAGACACAGAGACTGTGCTTGAATATAAGTTTTTTGCTCCTAATTAAATTTCGGCTCTCGGCTCATTTTTAAATAATGTGATTATCTTCATTTGATCGCAATCCGCAACCAGATGAAAACTGAGTTTGTATTTGTCTTTGTCTGTGCAACCTAATCAGGTTCGACTGTTGATGAAAACTCTGTTCGTACTTGTCTTTGTTTGTGCAATCTAATCAGGTTCAACTGTGCTTCAGACAAAGAAAATTAAATGCCTGTTTTCTACATTTTAATTTATCACTTACTCTTTTCAATCATTAGACTTCGGCCGTGTTACAGCTCCGCCTTGAACGGTATAGTTGGCCACAGTACATTCTGTCTTTTTACCTGGGTTGGGTCTTATTTTGTCGCTCTCGTTTAACTGAAACGATAAGTTATAAGGACGTAAAAAAACAACACTTATTTCTCAACGTATGTGTATGACTGTGGGTATGTAGTCAGAATTTAATTTACATGCGGTCATTTATATAGCATATCCACCTACACATCCAATTCTTAAGCGCGTAGTTATATGTGGAATTTCTATGTGTATTTGTGGCTTAGTAACAATGAATATACAACTGCTAATATATTGTTTATATCTATTTCCAAATAGTTTTATTCAGACAGTGGGTGACCTCCATTAACAGCAAGAAACAAGCAAACATTATCATTATGACAACTTTGTTATTAGAAAGCAAACCATAAGTGAAAACCAGGCAACTCTAATTCTGTTTAATGTCTGCTTCAACTAAAATCTTCAATACACCATCGTAATTAAATTATTTTCCTATATTAAGCATTAATTTACTGAGGTCACTGAAACTTTTACACTATTTTTCCTTTCTGTTACCTGAGCCCAATATTTGAACCTCTAACTCGTCCTCCGATCTGCTAGAAATAAATGCCAAATGTTCCTCATATTGTCTTTTTAAAGCAGTATATATATTGTGTAATCCATCCAGTTTATACACTATTCCCGAGAATAAGGTGTGATGGTCATGGCTGTAATACGCTATCCGGACTAAACTGTGGATACAAGAATAATAATCATTATCTTACCGCATACTCTGACACCAGTATTTTGTTACAAAAGCCTGCAACACATTGAATCGCAAGCAGCGCCATTCGATTTCTGTAATTTGAAATTCAATTTTGACATGTTAAATTTTTTCTTATATATATATGTGCTTGATTATAGTTTGAGTGTGTACATATGCGGTGGCTTGGTTGTACTGACGCTGTTGTTTAAGTGTGCGTTTGTTTGTGATTAGCAGTGTTTTTGAAAGCGAGGTTGAAGATGGATTGTTAAATTTACGAGAAATCCGTTCAATATGCAAGGGGAAAATTATATCTCTATAGCGACGTGTGAAAATGATACCCTGATAGTATGGAAAATCTATAGCAAGTGTTATTCGCAATAGCATGTAATTAGTAGTGATATCTGGAACATACACTAATAGATATAGATTTCAGCTGCATTTTCGATATCTAAATTGTCCAACTTATACCATACCACTCTCTTCCGACAATATATTCTGCTATATTTCAAGATAAGAGTTAAGAGATATGTAACACATTCACTACCATTAAATGATAATATGATGATCGTCCCACCGTCAATATCGACGATGAACATTGAGTTGTCCTATCAACTGAACTGAATAAATGAAACCATATTCCCATGCTTATTACTGGGGGTCGGATGTCTCAGTCACAACCGCCATTCGTCGGCACAGACTACAGCACATTAGTTTCGTCTTCGAGTTATTTTTTTCGGAAGGAAAATATTCAGTCAGCTCGATGATCTCTTTCAGTCTGTATTACTGTCGTGATTGATACCATTGGAACTGTGCCTCTTTGCAGGCATGCACTATAGACAATATAGGCGCAGGCGTGGCTGTGTGGTAAGAAGCTTTCTACGCTACCACATGGTTCCGGGTTCAGTCCCAGTGTGTGGCACCTTGCGCAAATATCTTCTACTATAGCCTTGTGAACGAATTTGGTAGATGGAAACTAAAAGAAGCCAGTCATACATACATATATATATATATATATATATATATATAGGAGAATATACGAAAAAACAACAACAGACGAGGACAGGTGGTGTAAATAACAAAAGGATGTATTAGTATGACGCTCGGGATTACGGAAAGTCTTTGACGTTTCGAGCTACGCTCTTCAACAGAAAGAATACGGAGACAAGGAGAAAAACACGGAGAAAAAAAATTGAATAGTGTTCGGTCAACGGTCAATCATAATAATGGCTGATCATATATATATATATATATATATATATATATATATATATATATATATATATATATATATATATATATATATATATATATATATACATATATATACATACAATTGCGTTTGTGTATTCGTTTTGCAGATATTGTTGTCTTTGAGGATGGTCATGTTGCCAATTTTAGCCAATGAAAACACACACACTATTTATTCAGTGTTCGCTTGCTTCAGTTTTGTTTCATATTAATTATATTTCGGCCAGAGTTCTTTCGTCATACTTCTGTGACCTCATCATTGGTCTTTTGCTTTCTTCCTTCTTTTTGTATCTCTCCTTCGTAACGATCTGCCATTTTGAGTTTCTGTTGTATGTGTCTTTATTTGCGCATGCGTATAACCCTGTGTATGGCTATGTTTAGTGTGTGTGCAGGAATGTTTATGGTGCCTACATTATCAGTTTTCTCTGTTTATTCACGTTCGTTTAATTTGATTTTATTTATTTTTTTATTTGTTTTTATCTACTTACTTTTTCTTTGTTTGTGTATTAAAAGAAAACATAAGTAGATAAAAACCAATAAATAAAATGAATATAAAAAAATAAAATCAACGTGAATAAACAGAAGATACTGATAATGCAGGTACCATACACATTACCACACACACACTTACCAAACATAGTCACACACACATGTATATACGCATGCGCAAATAAGGACACGACAGGAACACAAAATGGCAGATCGTTAGGAAGACATACAAATAAGAAAGAAAACAGCAGAAGACTACTGATGAGGTCACAGAAAGAAGTGTGACGAAAGAACTCTGGCCGAAATACGATTAAACTGAAGCAAGCGAACACTGAATACATACTGTATGTATTTTCATTGGCTAAATTGGCAACATGACCATCTCCAAGTACAACAGCATGGCTATGGAGCATAGACTGACTGCAATCTCCCCCCGCCCCCACCAGTGTAGCTATGGAAACAATAGTAACTTCGTAAAGGTGTGTTTCACTGTCACTGGTTTTAAAACATACTGGACTCTAACCCGGAATTCACTCCTCAGGATATTGCTAGATACTAGTTGACCATAATTCAGGTTCATTTTTAACAGGTATTGTTTTTGCTCTGTCGGGTTTCTAAAAACACACCTCAGTAGGCAAGCCTAGCGAGGGACTCAGTTTTGCCACCGATTTCCGAATACGGAACAGTTTTCTCACTGTTCATTCCATAGATATGTGTACGCTTAAAGAAAATTGCCTGTATCAAGTGCATTTTCCAGTCACATTTGCATAACGACTGCAAACGTGCGTGCTTATATTCTTTTGGTGGTGCATTTATTACAGCTGTTGTTGAATACTTACATATTTAGTCCGTGTATTGTAGGTGAAGATGTAGAGACAAATTTGAATCTCCCGCTTTTCTTTCATCAACAGAACTCTCCCCCTTATCTAACATTTTTGCGTTACACTTCCTAGAAATTTATGTTGAAATGTGTTGTACCCACTTGAAATTTAACGTACTAAATGCACTGATTACGTGAATTCAGAATGAAATGAAGTAATACATTACATTGCATAGAAAAAGAACTACTTAAACATGCTAGTTCTAGAATTAGAACATGACTGCGGTTATCTTGAGGAGAGGAAAGCATACTGGAGCGAGATAATTAGTGAAGAAGAGGAAATTCTAAAAGAAATACACTTATATGGATAGTTTCACAATGATCTCAGACTGGGAACAGTCATGGTACGTTTGTGAAGTGAATCCGGAGTAGAGATTCAAAGAAGGAATCGGATACTTTGTCTGTAGGTGTTCAAGATCAGGTTCTAAACATAGGTCCAAGTTTAAAGTTATTTCTTCCACCAATTCAAGTGGAAAATACTGATCTATTTATAAGCAAGCTAAAACGTGTCAAGAGTGTGGACACAGCAAGAATACTAACACTGTTGTGGTAGGTTTTGTCGCCCCTTCCATTGGATTCATTGTAAAATAATGTATAGACACAACGCATCAGTCAAATAATACAATTGTGCACAAGCAAAGGCAACAAGTAATCTCATTGATCCAACACTTCTCTGCACTGTTGAGAATATCTCATATTCCTTGAAAGATACTTTCTGTCTAACGCCTTTTGTCATGACTTACCTCTTAATATTCTATTATTTTATTCTTTTATATACATCAGGCATAAGGCCATAGCCATGTTAGGGCACCTCCAGTCTTAGCATATTTTCAATCATCATTGGCTTTTGGTGATGGAGTGAGTTCTATATTGCTGACCTCTTTTGAGTTTCTTGCCGTGATGTAGGTTCATCTGAAACTATCTACCACTACGCCATGTAGATCTCTCAAATGTTCTAGCACGATATTAGATTGGCGTGGACTCTTGAATCCTAGGTTATTGCAGGATATGGTCCTCACTCTAGACGGGACGGCTGAGACTTTTAGAACATGAACTGATGTCCAGTTTTCGAGCTGTTATAGCTCTCTATGCCACAGTTTGGTTCTAATCCCTCTAGTTCTAGAATATCTGTCCAATCTTCGCTCCAGGAAGTAGTAGAGTCGTAGCTCATTCAGTCTCCCAGTAGCTCAGCTACTCCATTAATGCAATCTTCCTGGTGTAGATTTTTTGAACTACCTCAAGATGCGCTATCAATTTGGCACTGTGGGGTGACCACATTTGAGAACCTATAGTGTTTCATTTCCCTTTTGTCGATAAGGAAGTCCAGGTGGCTGAGAAAAATGTCTTCCATTTAACCAACAAAATTTCCTGGCCCCCTTGTCCTGAAAGTTCTCAGAATCCATCTGGACATTTGCCTACACATTGCCATTATCTTAGTGATATGCACGTTAAACAATGCATTGCGTCTCATACTGATCCTCAGTTTACGTAGTATGCAGGAATCTGAAATTACTGCTCCTTTTGGACCAAAGTATCTTTGTGCCAAGTTAGCATTAACTAGCTCATAGCAGTTGGTTGGAATTTTCTTGCATTTATATATGGCATTTAGGTTTATCGAACGGGTTCTTGACCTCTCGTAATATTTTTTTGTGCCGTCAGTATATCTAGTAAGTGCTGTTGTATGAGTAACTGATGGCATATCCGAACTAGCTACCATGATCAGCATTGGCTCCAAGACAGTTTCCAGAGGCACTCTATTCGATATTACCGTCTGCTGTTTCTTTTTTTTTTTTTTTTTTTTTTAAAGAAATCATGTAACCACTTTCGCAGTTTGTGTAAGGGCTATGGTGCCGAAGTACTCATCAGGCATATCTATTTACAAGTGTTCCAACGGAGTTGTGGAAACATATTTTGTATTGAATATTCAGTATTTCACTTATCCTATAGGTGTCTGTAGTCAATGAACCATTTTCTTCCTGCAGTGGCCCTATGCAGAAAAAGAAACAACAAAATATATTATTTTATATCATACGATACAATGAAATAATATTATTGATTGTTTCAGATGGGTAATAGTGTTATAACAAGTCGTACCTAGCACATGACCCGATAGTTCTCAATGCAAAGTAAAGATAATTACGTAAAACACAATATTGCATATAATTCAAAATTACGAAATGTTCCTCATCTCTACTGAAGAGATGTGGGTAGATAGAGAGAATAATTAAACAGGGTATATAACCAGTAAGATAAATCAACGAAAAAAATAATGATAATAAATTGTTTAATTATCACAAGTATGAATAACGTAGCGGATATTACACGGATATTACAAAATGTTAATAGGTTTCGCAGTAAAACGGAAAGGGGAAACGAAAACTGTGGCGAACTTCTAAAATAAGACTGTCCCCTATGTTACGTAATTCATCTCAAATTCTTCTTTAATACCCTGAATACTAAGGTAAATTATCCTTTTCTAGATATCATTAAGGTTGCAGGTGCAATATTATTTAGAACATAGAGAAGTGGTACAGAATATTTGTTAGAATATTATGAGGAACTAGCGTAAGTAAACACATGGAAATACAGAAAGCGAAGGTAACAGACAGACGGTACAATGGAAAATGATAGCGTGACAAGCTGCTTGTGTGTGTGTATGTGTGTCTGTATATCTGTCTGTCTGTCTGTTTGTCTGTATAAATGGCTGCATAATCCCCCACAGAGATACATTGTCCTATATACATATATACCTGTAGATATAATTTCGTGCATACATAATTCAAGATGTAAATGCAGATTTACACAATTTACCAAGTCGAGTACTAAACATACAAGTTAAACAAAGAGCTTGGTATAATCAAAAACATGCCTTACACATTGAAACAGATATGTCCTCGTATCACCATGCAGGCAGGCATAGTTTAACTCATATTATAAATACTGATATCAACTAACCTTTCACATTTGTACGCAGCTAATTCACTTGAAAGCTATTTAGCCAAACCCGTCACAATCCAACCATGTACGGTTTTTAAACGCAACCATTAAGGTCCCGAGTATAAAAATACGACAATGATCTCTTTTCGCATTTTTTTTTTTTGTTTTCTTCAACGACAGCAATATCAATTACTTTGTCGGTATGTCACCATCATGTCTTCATGAGTTTACCCCCACCATTTTCCATTACACAAACAGGAGGCATGAATGATTTAT
>NC_068987.1:102673880-102678873 GCF_001194135.2 Octopus bimaculoides
ATATATATAACATAAAGATGGAAAGATAGATAGTGTGTTAGGGAAAGAGTGAGACAGAGAGACAGAGAGACAGAGAGACAGAGAGACAGAGAAAGAGTGAGAGCAGGGTTATTAACGATGGAATCAGTATTAACGTAGTAGCCATCTTTATATTTTGCATAACGTTCATATAATTTACGAACGCCATAATAATGCAGTATCCGCATTGAGAAACTATATTGTGTAGACGTATAGTGCTAAAAAGCTCAGAAATACAAAACAGCAGACACAAAGGTACCCTGTGCTAGAGATATAGTTGCTAAATGTGTGTTTTACTCTTCATCATCAGCAGATATCCACTATCAACGTATACATAAGTTGATAGTGGCTACCTACAGCTGATAAACCGCAGACATACGTAAGTGCGAGATGGTATCTTAAGACGAATACTGTAATACTATGGCGTTCGCAGAGTATATCCACGTTATGTGTTGTGTATGTGCGTATTATGTATATGCATGCATGTGTGTGTGAGAGAATGCGTTTATATCTATCTATCTCTCTATATATATATATATATATATATATATATATATATAACAAAGATATTTTATTAAACACGAGTAGTAATATAGGAAAAATAGAAGTTGAAAATGTACTGTGAACAGTTAAAATATTTTTATTAATATATTTAAAGCTTTAATCGGTTTCAATGTTTGAACTGATCTTGAAAAAGTTCAAGCAGAAAGACGAGTCTTATGTCGCAGCTGTCATGCTTCTGACTAGTGTTTCAAGCTTGCCCCATTTTTATAGGCAGTTTATGGCTCAAATTAGTATATGATTTGGATAGGATTTGATTGAAAGAGGATAGTCGAATCGCTGGTCCTAGAAATTTCTGTACGTGCCCCGCTACGTCCATGTATTAGTATTGAGTGACAATGTTTAGCGTCGTAATTTAAGGCTGATACATTTGACTGAAGAGGTCCAAACAATCATTGCTCTGAATGCTTTCTGTCAAGTGTTTGTAGAGAATGGAGACGTGATTAAGTTTATTAACTTTTGGACGTCTCCCTCTACGTTCATGCCTTAGTGTAACGCGACAGTATATTTTGCGCCTAAAAAGAAGGCCGATACGGTTGAGTGAACATGTTTAGTTATAATCAAGTCACTCCAAATTTAATGTGTCTGGTGGGAAAGTGGAGAGTATTCGCTTGTATGGAGTCTGGTGGCTAAAGTTTAGGTTGTTAGCTGTGTAGCTTCATTATGATACGTGGCAGAATGAATTTTGTGTGTGAATAGTTATTTGTGTATGTACTCTGTTATGTTTGTTAAGTCTTGGCTTGTACATTCCTTTGAAAATATTTTCTTTGTTTATCCGTGCTTCATCTGTGGTTTTCGCTGAACATAGGTAGAGTGGGAAGATTTGGAATTTAGGTGACTTATTTTTTGAATATATGTCTATGTGTCCACTCAGAGGAATCTGTCTCTTACTGGGGTCTCGTATTTGTTGTTGGCGAATGGTCAGTCTATTTCTTAGAGTAAGCTTAGTTTGATTTATATAATCTTCATTACATCTTTGACATTTTATAGGGTATATCAAATTCCTTGACTTTTTACGGTAAAAGTCTGTCCTGATTTCAATTTGCATGTTGTCTTCAAAACGACTGAATCAGGTCCCGTAAATGGGGTAGCCACGCATTTTGATTCTTGGTGTGGGAATTGTGGAAGGCAAATTTAGCACTTGTGAGGAATTTTTTGAGGGACTTTCATTATCATTTACTTTTAATTATTTTGTGTATTTCGAATGCTCGTTTCATTCTTGAGTCATTATATTATTGGGATGTCCTGGTAGATAATATTTTAAAACTCTGTACTTTTTGAGTTGTGTATTGTTATAAAGGATAGAGTATTGGATGTATCTAAACTGTTTTTCGTTTTTCGATGTCCTTCGATATTTATCGCTTTGACACTTTCTATTCCGTTCTCTATTAGTATTAATGGATATTTTCTTTTAAGTAGTACTTGTTTTATTTCCTGGACCTTTTATTACGCGTTTCATAGTTTGAGACAATTTGCATATTCTTCTTGCAAGATTAAGGGGATATTATTCTGCGTGTGTGTGGGATAGCATGAGCAGAACAGTAACTATTGTTTCAAATCTCTTTGTTTGTAGTGAATAGGTTTCAATATTGTTATCTCTATTGATGCTTAGTGTATCCAGGAATGGTAGTTGAGTGTTACTGTATTCCATGGTAAAGTTGATACCATTGCTTATGCTGTTGATTAGATTTTTGAAATCTATAAGTTGTTGAAATGTGTGCGTCCATAGGATTAGGCAGTCATCTAAGTAACGTTCCCAGTTTTCTAGTACACATTTGTGGAAGTTCAAGTACTACATTAATTTAGATTGTTCATATATCTGGACATACATGTATGCCATGACTAGATTGGCGTAAATCGGAGCAACTTTTTTCCCATCACAAACCCAGTCATCTGTTTGTAAATATTGCCTTCGAAGTCAAAAAAGTTGTTTTTGAAGATAAACTTTAATACTTCAGTGATGAAACTCTCTTTAATTCTGTCCGGAATTTCATGTGGGAAATTTTCAAGCCAGAAATTTATTGCCTCTAGTCCATATTGGTCTGGGATTTTGATATAGAGATTTACTACATCAAGATACAATAGTTGTATCATTGTTTATGAAATTTGGGAGATGGTTTAAAGTCCAGGTCGTCCTTCACAAGATTTGGCATGTATTTTAAAATAAGTTTCAGTAATATGCCAAAACAGTTGCTCAGTTTGTGTGTTTCACAGTTCGGGCCTGCTACGATTGGTCTAAATTTAAGGACGGCGGGATATCGTATGTTTATGCAACTTGCAGTTGGTTATGTATATGCATTCTTAATAGTTGGATGCTTATGGACTTTTGAGAGACCGTCGACGTAGCTAGTCTTGCAATCAAAATGAATGAGTTAGGCAGTCACATTCTTTGTTAAACATTTTTGATGTCTATGAATGAGCGTGTTGAGTTTAGTCATTGTCTTTGATTTTTGGTAATTGTTTATTTATTCGTAGTGGGTCAAATCTTGTAAGATCGATAGTATATCTCTTTTGTAGTGTTCAGTATCGATAATAACTATAGAACTTCCCTTATCTGCCTCCTTGATTATAATGTCGTTATTCTTTTCTTTCTCAGTTCATGTATAACATCCCTTACCTTTCGACAGGTAAAGTTTTCCTTTTATTATCATTTATATATCCGAAGACACTTTCTCTGTTAACTTGTACTCGTTTGCACATTTGTTGTTCTGGATTGTGTTTGTTTCTTTCTCTAATTGCCTTTAAGTTGATATTTCTTTATCCGTTGCGTATGTCTTCGGTCTTGGGGAAAGTTCAGTCCAGTCGGAGGGAAAATTTCTATTCATTTAGGTGGATTATTTTGTGTCAAAGTAGTCTTGAATTGTCCTTACGGAACTAGTGACTATAACTCCACATGATTTAATCAGTTGCGAATGGGATTTGTGGATTTTAACTTTCTTCGGGAATGTGTTCTCTGTTGAGTAGTCGATTTTGAAATGAGATTCATAATTGGAGAACCAAAGAGCACTTCTCTCCCACCGTTGAAGAAATGTTAATTCCTCGTATTCACATTTGCCTCTCCGAAGTTTACTATTGTTTTCTCGGCCTTCATATGCATGTGTGTATTTGTGTGTGTGTGTGTGTGTGTGTGTGTGTATGTGTGTGTGTGAGAGAGAGAGAGAGAGAGAGAGAGTGTGTGTGTGTGTGCGCGCGCGCTCGAGCTTGTATTTGTCTGCAGCGTGCTTGACACGTAAGTAGCGCGGTTCGGCAAAAAAGACTGAATTCGTATTCAAAGGTATGTACTGGAATCGATCTATTCCACTTAACCTTTCTAGGTGGTGCCAGAGAATAGTTGCAGCCGAATGTCTGAGATACTTTAAGGAATTACAGACTTTAAAAAATGATTATATATATTAATGAAACTGCCATTCGTGCAGTTTTCTCTCTCTCTTTGTCTAATATAAATTGAATCTCGTAGTTTTATATATGCAGAACTACATTAATGCTAAAAATGATAAAATAGTGACATATGAAAAGAAAATGAAAACAATAGTTAATTAAATTTTATAGATTTATAGCAAATAGTGATATAACGTGTAATCATTTATTGTATAGGTCGAAAGCTTAAAATTGCTGAATGTGAAATTTAATTTGCTCATGTTATATTCGTGAACCATACTTCCTTACCAATATTATACCATCATCAATTTCTAGTGATTGCTTTCTCGTATCCTAAGCCTCATAGGGCCAGTTACTCGATTTCTATGACATGTAAGTGTCTGAGATCATAATATGTACCACTTGACTGAATGAAATAGAACAACGTGAAATGGAATATTTTGCAACAGGATACTACTTACCGTCCATAAATACAATAAAATCATTAGCTTGTTTCTCTGAATTTGCATTGATCTATGGCCATAGTTTTCTTAATCCAAACCATATATACAAACCTATCGTGTACATCTATTGACTCCGAGATTGTGTTCCCATGGAATTGAAGATTTGAATTACCATGAAACGTTCTGAGATTAGTCTGTTAATTAAACAGCGCTTACACACACACACGCACGCACACACACACACACACACACGCACTCACGCACGCACGCACACATACACACACACACACACACACACACAAAAATATATACATTTTTTTAAAGCCTAACAGAACTCTCAATTTCATGCATCCTTATTTTTCCAACTATTATCTACATGGATTACCATTGAACTTTAAAAGCCCAAAGACAATATATATATGCATTGGTATATTTATTTTTTTATATATTATTTTTTATATATCATTTTTTACTTTTTTGTAAAAAACATTTTCATTCTCCCTCTTCTTGAAAATTTGCCATGCAATGAAAGCCGGTTAGAATTCTATATTAAAATATGCTTTCAGTTTAGCATTCTGCCTTATTATTATTTT
>NC_068987.1:102679095-102680310 GCF_001194135.2 Octopus bimaculoides
TATATATATTGCACCTAGGGCAATGAGTATTACAGGAGCTTCTGTTAACAATTTGAGACGATATAAGAAAATGAAGTGAATAAATATTAGGCTTAGACACAAAAATAAATACCGGAGTCGATCCGGTCAACTGAAAATATTGGCCATGATGGGGCACTGCCTGCATGATTTTCAGTTGACCGGTTCGACTCCGGTATTTATTTTTGTGTTTAAGCCTAATATTTATTCACTTCATTTTCTCATATCGTCTCAAATTGTTAACAGAAGGTCCTGTAATACTCATTGCTCTAGGTGCACACCATTTTCCCAGTATTTGGCACAAGACCACAAGTTTGGCAGAGACATTGATGCATGAAATGGATGGCAGTACATGTATCATGCATTGTTGTACAAAACACTATCCGATAACAATGAAAGCACAGTTGACATTGTGGCTGTTATATCTTGATACCGTAAATGGTCGTAACTACACGACGTTCTGTCATACCGCTCCCCTGTTAATATGCTTCTAATAATGTTCCACAGAAACCATTTCTATTCAATGGGGTATTTTCACCATATTTATTAGTGTGTTTATCTCAACAGATAAATATTTATGACTCTATAACTACAAGAAGCATAACCACAAAAGTACCAAATAAAACAAATTGTAAATGAAAACGTTTTACGTATCCTACCACAAGATATTTCATAGATGAGTTTCATTTTCAAATTTGTGTGATGGTCCTACATGCGAATGCAATAAGATCGAGCGCAGCCCTCAAAAGATTGACTTATCTGTAAATTTTAAATTGAATTAGACTAAATATATGAGCGCATGTGGTTAAATGTGAGTGTGACAGAATGAGAACAGACATCATATGAGAAGTGAAATGAGTGATAAGCGGAGGAATAAAATCAGATAACGGATAAGAACCTACTTTCAAATCAGACAACTTTCATCAAATGTGAGAGGTCAGACGATAAGTTTTTCATCACGTATGATATTGTGATGGTTGAGACAGGGGCGGGGTAACGGCTGTCAAATGCGGATAAAGTGAACTTGATAAAACGTCGGTAAACGTACACACCTACCCACCTTCACGCATACTCGCATAAATTTTCTCTATCTCTCTCTCTCTCTCTCTCTCTCTCTCTCTCACCCTCTCTCTCCTTCTCTCTCTCTCTCTCTCTCTATATATATATATATATATATATATATATATATATAAATAT
>NC_068987.1:102680454-102682265 GCF_001194135.2 Octopus bimaculoides
ATATATATATATATATATATATATATATATATACGTACGTGTGTGTGTGTACACACAAAAAAACTGAAATTGATAGATATTTTGAGAGATATACACATGTGTGTGTGCCTCTATATATCTATATCTCTGTCTATATCATTAGGTCACCTAACACCAACAGCGAAATGATGTGTCTTGCTGACACCAAGTCACACTTGGCTACACACACATACACACACACACACATACACACACACACACGCACACCCACACATACACATCCACACAAATCCACAACATTTACATATTCGTTTTCTTTTTTTTATTTCCATTTACTTACTACACTCCGTATTTTATGGCCAAACTAACACTGTTATTTTACGAACGATGTTTCTTGGAGAGTGAGTTTCCTGAAACTAGATTCACATGAACCTAAGAGTTTATTTACTTTCCTTCTTATGGACAGATGTGTGCGATCCTAGTACGTTTTGCGAATACATATTGATTGGTAACCCATTCAGTGCTAACTCCATCTAGAAACTGTAAATTTTGGCAGCATGCAACGTAGCCCAATGCTGGATTTACATAGCCTTCGTGTAACTTCTAATATTTTCCTGGGATAGATTACTGCTGCTCATAATCGGTATATGCAGTAATATATATCAGGAGTGTCTCCTTAAATCTAGGGTGTGTTTAAGCTGTTGCATAGACCATATTCTTTTGCAGCACTGTTGAATTACCTACAATAATCTTGACACTTTGAGCTGGAAACATGATTTACAAAGATCGCTTTCCAGTTGGCAATATGTTCCTTAATTCTGTTGTCCTAAGTGTTCTCCATAATTTTAGTCTTGTTCCCATCTCACTGTTGTGTGTATAAACGATGCGTCATTAATAATTTTAATTCCCAGATCGCAAAATGATTCTGGTTATTGGATTGTATTGTTTCATAGCTGTGTCTTTCCATGTGGTCTGCTGAGAGAGCTCGTAAATGAGTCTTTAACACTTGTTAGTATTGAATTACATCATGCTTTTATAGGCAGGCCCACTGGTATATTACTCTAGAATCTTATTGACGTGTTTTTGACATAATTGAAATTAGTGATTGCTTTAGTAGTTTAACTAATAACCGTGTAGCGCTTGAGAGTAGCAGTTCCAATGAATGAGTATAAGTTGAATACATCTGTTATAAGCAGTGACCTCCCGAAGGATATTTCTGTGTGGTACATGATTGAGAATTATTGACGTTTACGGATGAGTGCTATCAGTTGTAAGAATTTGATTAATATGCCTTGAAATGTCTTATATAACCAGTGAACTACTTTTCCATTTATGACATTATCTCGTAGATTATTACATAATCACCACTGCTTGTAGATTATCACCACTGCTTCTTAGTGAGTTCGGGATTGTTTTATTCATGTCAGTTAAGCCAGTGTTCCGCAACCGGTATGCCGCGGCACACTGATGTGCCACGAGAAATGCTGGGTGTGTCGCAGTGTTACTTGAATAATAATTTTTCCCTATACTTTTAGTTATATTTTTAAATGTGCCACGGAATTTTGAAAAGAATTTAAAAGTGTACCGCTGAGTGAAAAAAAGATTGCGGTGCAGTTTTTTTAGGCCATTGAGATTGCTGATTAATGCCTTCATTTACAGAGACTCGGAACTCAATTGGCTAATATATTTCCATAACTCCATCTGTTCCTTAGGCTATAATTATCTAAAAATATTTTCAGCAACGAATTTCTCTCGAACACTACAAAGTCAAATTTCAGATGTAATGCTACGTTACTTAACTCTCAACATGACGTTTTTATATACACTTACAT
>NC_068987.1:102682419-102687455 GCF_001194135.2 Octopus bimaculoides
ATATATATATAATATATATATATATACACGACGGGTTTCATTTTGTTTTCATCTCCCATGTTTGTTCACAAAGCTTTGGTCATCTCAAGGCTATAGTAGAAGGCATTTGCTCAAGATGGCAAGCTGTGGCATGGAACCCGAAAACAAGTGGTTGGGAAGCAAATTTCTTACCGCATAGCCACGCTTGCGTCTATATGGCACGTCTTTTAGAGAGAAAAAAACCCAATATCTTTGAAACATCTTGTAATGTTGTACTTGAAAACATCTTGCTTCCAGCAGCTCTTTGCTCTCTTGGTAGTTGCTGCAGGTCTTTATTTGTTTCCTAAGTAACTAAAACTTAATTTTTATATCATCTTTATTTCTAGAAATTCTAAGCTTGCCTGATTCTGTCGTTCTTGCAGTTGAACCAACTTTTTGAAATCGCAGAGCTGCACACATTATTGAAGGAAGAGATATTAGGATCATCTTTAGACTCTCATGCATTTCAGATTATTTCTTGCCAGTTTCGTGAATGACAGCTTTTTATCTCTTATATCCACTTTACCATAGAATTTTTAATTTTCTTTGTTGATATATAACAAAAGGAAAATCGCGTGGTTTAATCTAGTTACCCATGTTAAATTCAACGGTATAGGCTTAAACCTTTTGAATTAAACATTAAAAAATATTTTGTCATTTCTATTTGAAAGAAATCTAAAAGTACGTTTATGATATTTAAAATGTTTTTCAAACATCTTATAAAGAATAATTTGAAACAACGCCATGATCTAATTTCAATATGTAGAAATTTAATCTTTTCTGTCTAAATTCAAATACTGTCCGCTTAGATAAAAAAAAAAATCTGGTAATTTTGCGGATTCATAAAATATTTTTTGATACATAGAGGGGTAAGTTTTCTCTCCGAAAATACCATTAAAGCGGCAGAAGCAAGTAAAACAGCGTATCGAAAAAAATTACCTATTTATATAACAATATACAAACTTTAACACACCAAAATAATAAAAACCTATATTGCTCATGTTTTTTATCAGGTGAGTATGTATGTATATGGTTTATATCTATGTAATAATAACAATATTATTGTGCTAGATAAAGGAAAAGAGGAAACCAAGATTATAGATATTGCTATATTGAGGATGCACGCCTAAGTGACAAAGAACTACAAAAGATTGAAAAATACAGACTACTAAAAGACGAAATAGCAAACATGGGGATTATGAGAGTGTCCGGAAAACTAACAACCAATCAATCCGAATTGAAAGGAGAGCAGCGCAAGCCCCCAAAACTATCCTGTTGGAAACAGCTAGGAGTTTGAGATTGGTACTTGGATATTGAATGTCTCCCACGATAGCCAAGTTTCAAAGCTTATTATGTGCGGAAGGAGACTCTGTGAGACCTGTGACAGCAGGCTGTCGTCAGCTCTCGCAGAATCTACCAGAACAAACAAGCCCGAGCGTTTCGAGAAGTAAAACCACAATAATAGTAATAATAATGTGTATATATCATACATATATATATATATATATATATATATATATATATATATATATATATGCACTTGCATAAATGTATGTATATATTTATGTATGTGTGTGCGCACGCATGCATGTGTGAGCTCAGCTAAGACTCAAACTCAGTAAATTTCTGGAGACGATTCTAACTTTCCGAGTTGTATGAAAGAGTATTTAACACAACGTACATCCAGGGCAGTATTAAACAACACAAACAAAATAATCATCTCCAACTCATACTGTTCCTAGTAAAATACATGCACGCATAGAATCATTGTACGATTAAATATTTTCTTAAAGAAATATATGCCAGTTGGATATATCACGCAATCTTTGGGAAAATTCTAGAAATTTTACAAAAAACTGGCTAAGTTGGCAACATTTCCATCATGAATAACGACTGTATTTTTACTAACATATTTGCTATAAAAACATGGCCAGAAACTGTATATTTCTTTCCCAATGTAAGAAGTTTCTGTGGATTTGTACTACCATAATTCACTTCCATGTTCCATACACCTCAAATCCGTGGAACACCCGAACCAGGGTCTCACGACTGGATGCAGTGTAGACTCAGACACAGGACCACTAGAAACTTCAAACGAAGTACATCTTATGGGTGAACCAACATTGTTTAACACTGTGACCTCGAATTGGTAAGTACATCAAACTGTAGATTAAACAGGGTAACTTCTTACACACGGTTATAACTGATGCAGCACCAAGTAAGAATATACCACTCACATATATTATGCTACACCCGGTTATAAAATGAACAAAAACATCATTTAAAAAAAATAAACAAAATACAGTGTGTAACACCAATAACCACAAACTCTTACTTATAATCTATTATATATATATATATATATATATTATATATATATATATATATATATATATATATATATAAAGAACACCCGAATGAAATTTAAAAAAAAACAAATTCCCATCAACATTATACCGAGAAGTTGCAAAACCACAGAACGTACTTCAGACAACCCATGTAATATATAAATTTCAATGTAAACATAGAAGTTGTAAACATCTTGACTGACAGAGTGATTAAGGAAACTTTAAATAAACAGAAGCAAGGAAAAGAAATTTATTATTGTTGCAGCTATTTATTTCTTTGCCTTTTACATTTTTAGTTAAAATATATTTCTGTTCTCTAAATCTTTCTATTTACATCTCTTTCTGTTTTATCGTCATTGTGACTGATAGATATCACAGAGTGTGTGTATATTAATGTATGTTTGTGAGAGTGTGTATATGTATACTTGTAGTGTGTGTCTATGTGTGTGTGTATGTGTGTATGTGTGTATGCCAAATGCTTGCGTCAATGATGACGTTATCGGGAGAACATCTGACAGGAGAGAGAAGAGTTGATATTATTTAGTGTTGGCGAAAGTTTACAGATAAGGAATTCGTGAGTGGAAGAAGGAAAAGATTTAAAGCCATATTAAAGCTTATATCAGGAACTGGGCTTAGATGTGTATTTCTTATATATTTTGTGTGGTTGTGTGCGCACACATCTGTACACACACAAACACAGACACGCATATAGACAGACAGTTAGATAGATAGATAGATAGATAGAGAGAGAGAGAGAGAGAGAGAGAGAGAGAGTAGAGAGATACGCACATAGGCATGTTTGTATGATTAAGAATTCCAGTTCTCAACCACGTGGATCCGGTTTGATCCGTCAGTATGACACAGTAGGAAGTAACTTCTAATTTCACTTGAGATTGACTAATGAGATTTGACTGAAAATTCCTTGACTAATAATGTGTAGAAGACTGTTGTGTATATACATGTGGGGGGGGGGGTCTTTGTGTGTGAGTGTATGCGTGTGTTTGTGTGTATGTGTGCGCGCGCGTCTGTGAGTGTGTATGTTTGTGTGCGCACACATGAGTGTCTGCTTATGTATGTGTATTTCCTGGATGAGCAAATTAACTTCTATACCTTTATGTAAGCATGGAATAATTGATCTTACTTAGAAGAAGACAAAACTAAATAGGAAATACCTCGGAATCAATAGTATTTCTGCTTCCCGCTCTCTAATGAAGAATATATAGCGCAATATTTTATCATAAAATTACATAACCGTCTTCTGAAAGGTTGGGATTCTTAACAAAAATTTCCCGTGAGACATATGAAATATGTTTAAATGTATTTACATCTACGATTAATAATCAACAGCGTGTCCGAGCAGGCACAGCAGCTGATATAAACGTTAATATTATTTACTTAGGAGACTTTAATCTCGGAATACACATCTATGAGTAGAATGTATCATTCTTTCTCATACTATATATAAAATAGATAAAACTTTCTGCTGAAAGCACAAGGCCTGAAATATTAGGGGAAGGAGATAGTCGATTACACCGACCCCAGTACTCAGCTGGTACTTAATTTATCGATCCCCGGAAGGATGAAAGGCAAATTGGACCCTGGCAGCATTTCAACTCAGAACGTGAACGCAGACGAAAAATCGCTAAGCGTTTCGCCCGGCGTGTTTACAATTCTGCGGGCTAACCGCATTTCCTGCCAGCTCGCCTAAATAATAGCAAAGGGATAGACACTCTGTGATAATATACAAACTTGTATCAATGCTAGAAATCTGTATTTTATACTACTCTTTGGATGCTTCTTTATCTCGCTACATTTCTCTGAATATTATACTTTTGTAATATACAATAGTTTGGAGATTTCTTGCTGCATATCTGAATATTAAAATTTTCATATATTCCCTGAAAACACTTACAACATAACAGCAACGGAATTTGCTGAATCGTAAGCTGACATCGTGTTGGACTTTCACATCACAAAGATAAGATCTTTTGATCTTGTTAGTAGATGACGTCAGAACAATAAACTACAGAATTTATTTGAGCATGATAAATAAGTGTGTGTGTGTGTGTGTGTGTGTGTGTGTGTGTGTGTGTGTGTGTGTGTGTGTGTGTGTGTGTGTGTGTGTGTACAATTTTCTTTGACTTGGAGTACACTTGGATATAGGAAGGCCTTTCCTTGTGGTGGAAAGCGTCTCGGAAGAAAATTCCCCCCATAAACGATGTGTGAAAGCATATAATTTGGCCATGATTGGCATCGTCATATCGTAGGATTCGGGTGTTTCTGTCTTGTCATCACACATCAGATCCAGAAACCAGATGAGTCGTTAACACAGGTTTATAATAACTAATGTTCTCATATATAATAATAGTAAATAGTATATTTGCTGATGTGCACAAACACTGGACATATTGGAACGCATGCTCCCTACTATCTGCTGACGTCATTCATAGCACAATAACAAAAGATCATTCACTTTGGAAGTAGTCTTGCAAGAATATACTTCTTGAAGATAATATGTGAGCAGGACATCAAATTTTGAATTCAATATTTGTGTGTACCATCGTATTTAGTATGTTCGAATACACTGGACGTGGAGGAAATCTATCTATCTATCTATCTATCTATCTGTTTATCTATCTATCCATATATATATATATATATATATATATA
>NC_068987.1:102687516-102688943 GCF_001194135.2 Octopus bimaculoides
ATACGCTTATGTATGTATGTATAGATATACATATACATATGCATATACATGTATGTGTATGTGTGCGTGTATACATGTGTGTACATATGCATGTAGGTAGACAAATATAGATATGCCAATGTAGATATATGCATAGACATATATACATGCATACACATACACACATACATACATACATACATACATACATACATACATACATACATACATACATACATACATACATGCATCCATTATAATTATATTTATCTAATTCTTTCCTGAATCATTTTGCATTTTCATTTTATTTCTGATTATTTTCGTTTTGTATTTCCTGATTTCCTGAACATTCTACTTCAAATGTCTACTTCAGTCAGATGAACAACTTGTACATCTTTACAGTACCATAAATTATTCAGACTTCTGAGATGTTCTTTCCTTATCTGGTGGAATATTTATCCAATCGATAATGCTATTACAAGTAAGAATTAATTAGCTATTCGTTCTAATAACCATAATGATTTCTAAATATGGCACGAGGTCACAATCTTTGGGGAGACATCTAGCGCACTTATTTCATCACTCACCACCTTAATATTTACAATAAAAAAAATAAATAAATAATAATAATAATAATAATAATAATAATAATAATAATAATAATAATAATAATAATAATAATTGTCATCATCATATTAAATGCTAGTATGGGGACAAGGTTACAAATTCGAATGATGCGTGTTCTTGAGTATAGTGAATTATCTACTTAAATGGATTAGGCAAAATTGACTTCGTCATTATCTGAACTCAGGAGCTAAACAGCTCTGACTTATTAAACACGAAACATTCTTGCTTGTCCCTCTAGCTTTTATGTCAAGCTAATGCAATAAATTAACAGTAGCGTAATCAATATAGACATAGAATTTCTGGGAAAGAAATACCGGTAATATATATAACCAGAGGAACAACCAGAGATGTGTGCTGCAAAGGATAGCTTCTCAATGACGTGATTCTTCGCTCGTTATTGCTGAGTGGTAACTTGAACGATTATTATTATTATTATTATTATTATTATTATTATTATTATTATTATTATTATTATTATTATTATTATTATTATTATTATTACTATATAAGGCGGTGAGCGAGTAGAATCTTTATCACGCCAGGCAAGATAGTTAGCAGCATTTCATCCGTCTTTACGTTCTGAATTCAAACTCCGCCAAGGTGGACTTAGCCTCTAATGCCATCGGAGACAATAAAATAACTACCTCTTGAGCACTGAGGTCGATCTAATCGACACAGCTCCTTCTCTGAAATTTCTGAACTTGTGCTAAAATTAGAAATCAATAATGATAATAACAATAATGATAATAATAATAATAATAATAATAATAATAATAATAATAATAATAATAATAATAATAATAATAATAATAATAATAATA
>NC_068987.1:102690350-102696047 GCF_001194135.2 Octopus bimaculoides
TTTCTATCTATCTATTTATCTATCTGTCTCTATCTCTCTCTGCCTCTCTCTTTCCCTCTCTCTACTAAATTAATGATGATAAAAAGCGTGAAAGATTAGTCTATGATGATGAAAGTCGACTTCTCTGGGAGTAAGATATGGAGTAATCAAGAACAACATAATACTATAGCTGAATCGCTCTGCAGCCTGAAGCAAACAGCTTCTTATCCCCGGCAAGAGGCTATCCACTTCACAGAAGACAGAATTAGAAATAAGAGTAAAAGGAAAATCAATTGGAAAGCAGCACGACCGGATGGTGTAGAGGGATTTCGGATAAAAATGTTTAATAGTTGCCATAACTTAATCGCAGAGCAATTTAATGCATTGATTAATGGAGAAGGAGAAATCCCGGGCTGGTTGACAAAAGTACGAACGGCGGTGTTGTGCCTGAAGGATGCATCAAAGGGAAATGTTGCTAGCAATTACAGACCAATTTCCTGTCACCCGTTAATGTGGAAGTTACTATTAGGAGGAATTGCGGAAGAACTGTATAAATTTCTTGATGAGAACGATATATTACCGACGGAAGAAAAAGGCTGTAGAAGGAGATGCAGACGTACCAAAGATCAACTATTGATAGACAAAATGGTACTGCAAGATTGTAAACGGAGAAGAAATTTGGGAATAGCCTGAATTGACTATCACAAAGCTTATGATATGATTTCACATTCCTGCATCTGTTTGGAATTGCGAGGAATGTAACGTGTTACCTGAACAGAAGTATGCTGGGGTTGAAAACTGAACTGAGATCTTACGGGAAAAGCTTAAGCACTCTGGGTAGCCGAAGATGGATTTTCCAGGGTGATACCTTATCTCCGTTGCTTTTTTGTTTTCTGCATGATACTCCTAACTTTGTTACTTAGGAAAATAAACCTGGGGTATCAGCTAAAGGGAAAATCCCTAAACAATCGACCACCTAGTTTTCAAGGATGATTTGAAGCTGTATGAACAAGGATGAGACACAAGCGAGTTCCTTGGAGAACACGATCTACTGATCTAGTACTGATATTAGAATGGAATTTGGACTCAAGAAGTGCGGGATAATCTACTTAGAAAGAGGCAATGTACGGTCTCTAGCAGGGATAGAATTAGAAGAATAGAGAATTGATTAAACAAATTGAAACGTAAGGTTATAAATATCTTGGTGTGCTAGAGTTCAACGAGATGACGGAGAAGGAATTGAAAGAGTAACTGATGATGGAGTATTTCCGAAGACTAACGATGTTGTTGGGCTCAAAATTGACTGGATGGAATAAAGTCCAAGCAGTTAATACGTCGACGGTAGCATCACTTTGTTATGGAGCGGGAATTATAAAATGGAAATGTGATGAAAATGGACACCAAGACCAGAAGAATGTTGACAGTACACGGGGGCTTCCACCCTAAGAGAGATACCGTAAGGCTGTACTTGTCCAGAAGTAAGGGTGAAAGAAGTTTGATCATTTGCCAGGACTGTGCCGAAGCAGAGGAAAACAGCTTAGGGTTGTATATAGAAAATGCCGTGAATCCATTGTTAAAACATAAGAAGAATGCCGGTGTCATCAAAAGTGACAATTGTGCAATGAAAGAAAAATTTAGACAAAAAATGAGCAGAAGAAAATAAAATGCATGGAAGGTAAAAAAAAGTACGGTCAGTTCACAAGAGATGTGAACGTGAAGACAGAGGAGTGGTGGCTATGGAAGACGAGGAATGACCCGAAGCACTCACATGCGCAGCGCAAGTACAAGCGTTAAGGACTAACTATGTGAAGTGCAGAAGAGGCAACACAACCGATATAGACAAATCAGAATGTTTAGCTAGAGGGATGAATAGGTATGGCACATCGTTAGCAAGTGCCCGAGCTTGGCATAACGCGAATATAAAAGACACCATGACAATGTGTCAAAAATAATCCTTTGGAAGCTCTATGGAAATCACGGCCTACAAAGGGGGAAAATGTGGTATGATTAAACCCTAGAAGGACTCACCAAGAATAAGAATTGCAGAATCCTGTAGGAGTCAATGATCCGGTGCGATCATCTGGCCAATCATCGGAAACCGGAGATTGTTGTAGTGAATTTAAAAGAACGAACGTGCATGATAATCGACATAGCATGCCCCGATGATAATAGGAAAAAAATGTGAAAGAAGAAGAAACCCTAGACAATAATGATGATTTGAAGCAGGGAATACGATGGTTATCGTCAATGAGGAGAGTAGAAGTCATGCCAATAGTAATTGGGTCACTTCGAAGTATCAGCACTCAGCTACCAACATTGCTAAAAATGATTGGTGCGAGTGTAAAGGTAGAACAACTACAAAAATCAGCATTGCTTGGAACTGCAAGAATCTTTCGCAGGGTTCTTGAAGTATGACCAATAAACTAGTGTCACCTTAGTCTGCTGGCTGTAGACAGCTGACACTTTCCATCTTACCCAGCAAAATAAGCGGTGAGTTTTTAACACATAATGATATCAGTTGAAAAACTCGGAAAGCATGGTACCGTATGCTACAGGTAGCAAGTGCATTGCGCATGCAAGACTCCAGGATTTCCAACAAAACCTGAGTTAGAAAGAATAATGATGATAATAATAACAGTTTTGTATTCATTAAATACAAGACTATGTTCAAGTCATATCCTTTTCATTTTATAATGCTTGTATTTAGTTATTAGATTTTTAGTTGGTTTAGAACAGTAGGGCTCCTAAATCAATATCCGACGTTTCTAGACCTTCACAGTCTCATTATCAAGAATTGCATTGAATATATCTGGTATTTTTGTTGTTGTATATTTGACTGATATTATATTGGCTTTCCCTCAAGTGTTTTTTAACTGTTACATCATGCAAATTTCCATTAACACTTCAAAAACTCATTATCTATTGGTGTTTCCACAGCTGTCAAGAACCTTCACAATTATATCATTATTAACAGTGCACAATAACTGTCCTCAAAAGGAAAGCCATCTCATCCAGGATATTTTTAAAATATAATTTTCAGATCATCTTCGCAAGTTTTCATAGAGTAAACTAAAAGAGTTTAAATTGAAACTCTTATCAACAAATACATATAATCGATCAAAACAATTAATTCAGATAGTTGCAGTTTGCACTGGCAATACACCTGTATTCGGTGAACACACCTAAACTAAGAATATAACTGAAAGTATAGGGGGGAAAATGTATGCAGCTTACACTGCAGAACACCTAGCATCGTCTCGTGGCACACCAGAGTGCTGTGACATACCGGTTTCGAAGCAGTAATGTAGGTAATAATCCTTTCTATTATAGGCACTAGACCAAAAATTATGTGGGAGGGGCTTAGTCAACTATATCGACCCCAGTGCTTGACTGGTACTTATGTTTTCGACCCCGAAAGGATGAAAGGCAAAGTGGAATTAGAACTCAGAGGGTAAAGACGGTCGAAATACTCCTAAGCATTTTGTCCGGCATGCTAACAGTTCTGCCAGCTCAGTAAAATAAAACAGTTAACAATGCACAGGCATACAATTAATTGATGGATATTTGTGGGAATTTTTCTCGTGCATATGCACCAAATCAGCAAGTTCAGTATTTGTTCCCTCTAGGTGAAGATGTAACACATACATATGAAACCATCATAGAAAAGCAATATATCACTCAAGAAGAATACAATCTCCTAAAAGGTTTTCTACCTAGAAAAATAACTTCGTAAAAATGACAGCCTGATCAGGAAGATGAGACAGTATGCGTTGCCGAACTAAAAACAAAAAGAAAGGATATTTATTCAAATACATTAGAAATAAGATCTCATAACATAATCCGCTCTTGAAAAATGTCGAAAAGAACTTATTGAATTCGGCAGTATTAAGGTTACAGATCTTGCTAATGACTTTCCAAAGTATCATTTCCTATAGAATCTTCTAAATCAAGAGCTCGAACAATCGTTGCATTTATAGTATTACTAAACATACACATATAACTCAGGAAAATATTTATTTAATTAATTATTCCCTGAGCTATATCGTAAGAGCCAATTGTAATATCGATATGATCGAGTCTAGATTTCCTTTTTCACCATTCTCCTCGAAAGACGATTAGCGAATTTCTAGTCAACAAAAATAAGTCATTTTCAATTAAACTTGGAAGCATTTCTTACGAAATTATGTGCCATATTCGAAAGTTAAGTTTATTCAAATAAATAATAGGTAGTAATATCAAACCGTACGTAGTGCAGGTGGGCAGATTCTTATCATTTTGTAACCCAGCAAACCACTGTATCATCTTTCCCGAAGGAAATAGATTTGAATAATTCTCCATTTTAATCTAATTTATTATCCCAGATTCTCTTCATTATGCGACCTATATCAGACTTGGAGGGCCCGATGGATTTTCCATAAAATCCCGTTTATGGCCATTAAGATTAAAATACTGAGAACTAGATTTAAAGGGTTCGGTACTATCAGCTACAATGAGTTTAGTAACTAATCTGTAAACATGTTTATTTCTAACTCTCTTTGTCTTGTCTTTCTCACTCTCTCTCATATATATGTGTGTGCGCGCGCGTGTGTGTGTGAAGGCGCGTGGCTTAGGGGTTAGGGCTCACGATTGATTGTAAGGTCATGATTTCAATTCCCGGCGACGCATTGCGTCCTTGAGCAAGACACTTTATTTAACGTTGCTCCAGTTCACTCAGCTAGCAATAATGAGTAGTACCTTAATGTCAAAATGGCCAGATTTGTCACACTCTGTGTCAGGCTGAATTCCTCAGTAAACTTTGCTAAGGGTGTGCGTGTGTGTGGAGTGCTCAGCCACTTGAACGTTAATTTCACGAGCAAGCTGTTCCGTTGATCGGATCAACTGGAACTCTCGTCGTCGTGTCCGACGAAGTACCACTTATATATATATATATATATATACATATATATATATATATATATATATATATATATATATATAAATATAAATATATATACATAATAAATTAATAGAGTCTTGAGATAGAAGAAATATAGATTTACATAGACACATTCATACATGTATGAACAAATAGAGAAAGGGTCACATATTTGCTGTGTTAGTCTATTATTTGTATCGGCTGGCTTTGTTTCTTTTTTATAAACTTTTAATGTTAGAATTTTGATATGATGGTGGAAATTCATGAGAACTGTTAAAAAGGTCATAAATAACGAAATAGTTGGAATATTTATGAAATCATTCGTCTTTTATTCATTCCATTGTATACATGTGTTTCTGCGTGCGTGAGTGTGTTTGGGTGCGTGTGCGTGTGTGTGTATGTATGTGTGTGTGTGCTAATGCATGTGTGTTTGAGTATGTATCTACGTATGCTTATTTACGTACAATCCGATGTTAATCATTCACACACTTCACAGAATAACAAACACATACACACATAAACACACATACACATACAAACACACGCACACAAACACACACACACACACACACACATGTATGTTTGTATATATGTACCCATATATAGCTGCCATCATGGCTGCCTTGTAAGAAGTTTGTTTCCCAACCAGATGGTCCGGGTTCAGTCCCACTGCATGGCACCTTGGGCAAACATTTGCTACTATAGCTTCGGGCTCAAATTCTTGTAAGTTGATTTGGTAGATGGCTATTAAAAGAATTCCATCGTATATATATATATATATATATATATATATATATATATAT
>NC_068987.1:102696077-102703390 GCF_001194135.2 Octopus bimaculoides
TGTGTGTGTGTGTGTGTTTGTGTGTGTGTGTGTGTGTGTATGTTTGTACGTGTGTTTGTGTGTGTGTGTGTACATGTGTGATAATGTGAGAGTGTGTGTGTGTCTGCGTATGGATGTGCGCTTCTGTCTGTGTTAACCGGTGTTGGTGTGTTTATCTCACCCGTAACATAGTGGTGGGGCAAAATGGCCCGATAGAAGAAGTATAACTACTGGCGTCGATTCGCTTGACGAAAATTCTTCAAAGCAATACTACAGCATGGTCGCGGAATAATATCTGAAACAATTACAAGCTAAAAGATACAGACAGACAGACACACATACACACACACACACACACACACACACACACACACACATGCTTCAACCATGCATACTTCATACTTTTAAAGTCAGACATACGTGTCACACATTACCCAACTGTTTGCACACACAAATACTCACACAGGCTTACACATTCAGATACACATACACACGCATACACCAACCCCCCCACACAAAAAAAAGGGACAGAAACAAAAGCCTGCAGTCACGTAAAGTTATTTGATGGATGCAATTATTTCTTTCATTTAATTCTTGACTGCGGTTATGCTGGAGCACTGCAGTAAATTCTATTGAAATATTCCTAATCACATCATACAAGAAAAATAAGAGTGTGGACGGTTGACGACGAAAGGACAATATGGTGACGATAGATGAAATAGCATTAAAATATCTTCAGCCTTGTCCTGTAACCAAATAAACATGAGGTGTTTCATTAACACCTCATACGACACAACGTTTGACGAAAAAACGCCAGTATTTTTGTTATTTGATACCGAAAGCTAAGAAACATACCATCAAGCCTCCACATCAACAAAGAAATATGTAAAATTCTCACATATAATCACCGAACGCATATAAAGGAAAAAAAAAAAAAGAATGAGGGGGATGAAGACGAGAACATGAAGAAAACGAACATCAGCAACAACAGACTCCAGCTGTCTCGTGTTATAATTGTATCCCCGCACCTTGACCTCTCTTGTCATCACTTTGAGTGGGGCATTCATCTAACCAATATCTATCTGTCCGTCTGATTAGGTCGTCGAACAAGAAGGGTCAGCTGTGTAACCAGCCACCAGCCACTCATCCAGAAAATGAACGGTTAACCAGCCGGCCAGCCTGTTAGCCGCCTGTCTGCCTGCCAATCAGCTGTCTTTATTGTCGCACCTTGTCCGTTTCTAACACCAAACACCGCACCCTCCGCCTCATTACGATCAACTCCACTACCACTCAACCACAACCATAACAACACCACCGCTGCCACCCCATCACCATCTTTCCACTACCACATGTCCGTAGAGAAAGTGATACTCAACAGTACACTCTCACACCTAACATCACCAAAGGCTGGCTTCACGTATACTTACACATACACATGAATTCATACATGCACACACTCACACAGACATACACGCTCACGTACACACTCATAGCTACCCGCTGTCTCAGTCATCATCGTAATCGCGTTCATTTTCAAATATATTATCGCCTCATTCATTCTTCCTGTCTGAATTCTACTATTTTATTCCCTCTTAGATTTGCTATACTTTTCCTTTCGTCTTGAAATCTTGTTTTGCAGGAATAAAAGCCACCAAGTCCCATGAAAATGTCAATACTTCAACAAGTTCAAAATTTCGGAAGCATTTCTTTCTTTTCATATCTTTTTTTCTTGTTTGTTTACTTCACATTCAAAAGAATGATGGACAACTCTAAATATATCCTTATTTTCTTTTATAACTTCATGTGAGTTCCAATGTAGTAGTACTCCTATGAAGAAAGACGTTACAGCGGAACGAACACCGTTCTTTGCTTTCTATCGTTTGTTTGTTTTCTTTTTTTTTTGTGTTTGCGGGGAAGGGTTCATAAATTGATAACATTATCCAGTTTCTCTTTCTGTAAAAATATATTTCACAGTATACTTTAAGTCGAGGGAGATTCAGCTGTTGTTTCCAGCAGGTCGAGTGACAAAGGAAATGTGCCAAGCTTTGTCTCAGTTGCGAGTTCAATTTCTGTTTCAAATGATAAAGCTAGAATGCATGAGCCTTCGTCATATTGGTTTTGTTTGATACTCTTAGGTATCATAGCTCTAACTGGTGATGACACTCTCCGCCCTATTTCTGTCTCAATATCATGCCACAATACGGGGACGAGCTGGCAGAAACGTTAGCACGCCCGACGAAATGCTTAGCGGTATTTCGCTTGTTTTACGTTCTGAGTTCAAATTGCACCGGGGTCGACTTTGCCTTTCATCCTTTAGGGGTCGATAAATTAAGTACCAGTTGCGTAGTGGGGTCGAGCTAATTGACTGGCCCCCTCCTCCAAAATTTCGGGCCTTGTGCCTAAAGTATTAAAGAATATTTTAAGGCGTCGAGCTGGCAGAAACGTTAGCACGCCGGGTGAAATGCGTAGCATTATTTCGTCTGCCGTTACATTCTGAATTCAAATTTCGCCGAGGTCGACTTTGCCTGTCATCCTTTCGGGGTCGATGAAATAAGTACCAATTACGCACTGAGGTCGATGTAATCGACTTAATCCCTTTGTCTGTCCTTGTTTGTCCCCTCTATGTTTAGCTCCTTGTGGGCAATAAAGAAATGAGAAACGTTAGCACGCAGGGTTAAATGCTTAGCGGTATTTCGTCTGTCTTTACGTTCTGAGTTCAAATTCCGCCGAGGTCGACTTTCCCTTTCATCTTTTCAGGGTCGATAAATTAAGTACTAGTTGTGTACTGGAGTCGATTTAATCGACTGGCTTCTCCCCAAAAATTTCGGGCCTTTTACCTAGAGTAGAAAAAAAAAATGTATATCATACCAAAATATCACAGAATTAGTATAAGATTCCCTTCACACCTGTTTTCCCTGCGATGGAGATCACCAACCGCTTCAAGTTTATCGGTCTCTACTAACCTGCGAATACCATTGGACCTATCTCTTCCATTTGACTTAACCATTAAATGTATCTTCGTATTATACTCTCAGCACTGCACCGATGAACTCTCCATTTATGTCACGACTTTAATAAGAATGTTGCTATATTATACTATTAAAATTACGAGGCAAGAGAAACATCTTATGTTTCATTTGTGCCAACGAGAAAGTGCTAAGCTATAAATATCAGCTAAAGCTTCCTCAAAATGACATGAAAAATATGACAAGAAATGCTGATTCTGACAATGAACATTTATCACAGAAACTAATACAGCAGAAACTGAAAACCAACCATGATAAAAACATCAAAAATGGTGGCTCTGAAAGCTAAAATGAATGAACGAGCACCTATGTCAGAATATAAAGTTTGGTTCTCGAGAATGATGGGTCCATGAATTGCACTTACATAGTCAACTAACGACACACGATGTATAAGTTTGTTCACACTAACCGGCCTCTACACTACAGTTATAAGAAAAACAACAAGTATTAACACAATAATGCAAAGCTGCTGCTTTTATATCAACACCATCACATTAGCTATCGATGGCATATCAGTATGTTAACTCAGTACTATAAACATTTGAATAAGTTACTACCACTTTCAACATCATTTTATACTATAATATCAAAATTATATTATACTATGAACACGATGATTGTTCGATGGATATCCAAGTCAGGTGATGGCGTACAAGCTATATATTGAGTCCTCTGTGGAATATGTAGGAAACTCCACTCTGTCCCATGACTTACTTTCTCCACAATAAATCATAATTAACTGCAAATAGCCTTAGACAAAGCTCTGTACATCCTCATAGATTACATACAAATTGCATAGAAATTAAAATCATAGAAATTAAAATCGAAAGATCACCTCAGCATGTGAACCAATTCCACCTTCTAAAACATTAATCTCCTAACACCAAAATATATCTCTACAAAACCGCATAACATTACTACAAATGATACCTTCTAAACCCAGCCAGCCGGCACAAACATTCAAGTAACCCACATATACACAGAAATAGCTAGTGTTACAATATTGCTGCTTGTAATAAAGACTAAGCGCAGACGCAACCACCAACAATAAGTGCAAAAGAACTGCAGAAACTATGTTGCGGAAGGAAACACGTTCACGGAAGGAAACACTAACAGAGCCTGCATACTTATAGGAATAGATTGGTCCGTTGAGAGGTTACGTATTCATACTGCAACACAAAACCGCATACGATCAATCACTGTATGTCCACAGTGTGCAGTAATAATCCTTAAAAATGCAATGACTTAGTATTTTGAAATAAAGTCCAATTGCTGCGGCTCACCATTCTCCTGATGGTTGCCTATTTCTTTATATATTAGGAGAGAATTGTAAATGGTCAAGTCGAACAAGAAGACAAGTTTTTGAATTTCATAGAGTCAATATAAATGAAGAATGATTCATCTAGGGTGTGGCGATTTCTTTTCATTCTTTGGACTTTTCCTTTTTCTCCTTTCCAACGAAGAGCTATGCTCGAAATGTCAAATTCTTTCCTTTCACCGAGCGTCAAGCTAATACATTTCTTGTCGATGTCCTCATGTTGTTCATATTGATTCATTTATTTGAATTAGCTACACACACATACACGCACGCACACATACATACACACACACGCATACACATAAGGGGTAAAGACCACCTTCGGTCATAAATGATCATGGGATTGCAGGTAGAAAGTTCCTCTTCTAGGCGCAAGTCCGGGCAAAGTTGTTTATGGCTAGAGTCCGTCGCTCTAACCACTGAGCCGTACAACTTCACATATTTATATATAGAGAGAGTTGCTCCTGTTCGCTCAGCTGTAGAGATGAGTTTCCACGTCACTGAAGGTGTATGGCTTAGTGGTTAGAGCGTCGGGCTCACAATAATAAGGTAGTGAGTTCGATTGCCGGACCGTGATGTGTATTGAGTTCTTGAGCAAGACACTTTTATTTCACGTTGCTCCAGTTCGCTCACCTGTAGAAATTGAGTTGCGACGTCAGTGGTGCCAAGCTTTATCGGCCTTTGCTTTTCCCTTGGATAACATCGGTGGCGTGTAGAGAGGAAGCTAATATACATGGGCGGCTGGTGGTCTTCCATAACAACCTCACCTGGACTTATGCCTCGCAGAGTGACCTACTAGATGCAATCCCATGATCATTCATGATCGAAGGGTCTCTCTCTCTCTCTCTCTCTCTCTCTCTCTCTCTCTTGCTCTCTCTGTATACATACATGCATACATATACACACACACACACACACACACACGCACACACATACACACACACACACATATATATATATATATATATATATATATATATATGACTATCTTTACAGACGATAAACTGAACATCTTAAGAGATTAACATAAAGGTTAATAGGACTCGTACGTAAAAGATAGTTTAAATTTCTACTAGCTTCGCGATTATTAGAATTCATATGCTGTAATATTTCGAAATGCCATCTAAAGTAACAGGAAAATTAATCTATAGACTATCTGGAAAGTGTATTAAAATTTCAGTAAAAAAAAAATAGTGAAACTGAACGGAAAAACTTTTGTTTGTTTAATTAAGCTACGGTTTCGTATTTTTTGTTCTTCTTTGCCCATCTCCAAAATGCTTTGTCTTTTTCATTTAATTATTTTATTCATACGTTTATTTATTTATTTTACTAAGTTGCTTATTCTACATTTAACATTCAATTTACTGAATCATTATTTCATACATACTGTACACAATTACGTGACAAATGATTGGAAGAAAAAAATGTCTTCTTAGCAGAAAATTCACAATAATGTCCTCGAGGTTGTCGATATTTGGCAAGTTTTTTGAAGTAACGAATATAATGATATTAACGCCACTAATGACATTGTCCTATCGAGAGTTAGATGAGTCTACAGTTTCCATGCAGATACCCAATTCCAGCTGAAATATCAAGTTTCATTTCAAATAATGATTTCAAAATGGTACAGTTTTGCATGAAAGAGATATAGTTGACTCAACAAGTAACTCTCTTTGCCACACGACTTACCTTGGTACAAATTTGCCTGCATAGTCAGATTCCAATTGTAACTAGCGTTGTTTCAAACGCATATCAATTTCCCGTTTGCATGCAAAACAAATCCGTGAAGATAATGAATTAGCCATTTTTATATTTTATATTTTATATTTTTCTCTCTAATCCCAGTATGCGAGAGCGTGTGTCTGTGTTCCTGCGTTTGTATCTGTGATAATCATTTCTGCTAAATACAATTATATCGACCTCAGCGTTTCACTGGTACTTAATTTATCGACCCCGAAAGGCTGGAAGGCAAAGTCAGTCTCAGCGGAATTTGAACTCAGGACGCAGAAACAGACGAAATACCGCTAAGCATTTCGACCGGCGTGCCAGCGATTCCGCCAGCTCGCTTCCTTTGTACATAGGATAATCAGATACAGTTTTGTTTGATATCTGAATATTACTATTGTTTGTCCTTCAGATAAAATTGCAGTACACTGTTATAATTTCAAAACAATATACTGTCCTCTGTACTTCAAATACCGATTACTATGTCACATATTATTTGCTCCTTATGTGAAATATATTTGTATATATTTGTATATATGTGATGTATATTTGTACATATTTATATGCATACAATCATATATCTATGTAAATGTTTTATAATGTAAGGCATTTAAAATATATACAAGTAAATATTTCACCATGTGTGTTTGTATATGTGTTTTTGTTTGTATAAAAAAACCACAGGCTACTCAGATTTTACCTGATGTCGAACTGCGATAGTTGTGATCATCCATCAGATGAAACTCGAGAAGATTTTGTCATTTCTTAAAAAATAGCATGGTGGTGCACCAGCATGACCGCAGCCACTTGGCTGAAACACATAAATAAATAAATAAATAACTGTCTGCCCTTCAAAAAAATTATTCATCACATATTTTCACATTTCATAACGTATGTTTATAATTCTCTTACATTTTCAAATACATATATATTATATATATATACATAGGTCTATGGTTAACGTCATAACATTTATGAATTTTCTAGTGAATATGAAATGATTTTGGGAAATGGATGCGTGGCGTTCAATTAAATAATAATATAAACAATATATATGCATATATGGGTACAGGACGTCACCAACAGTAAACAACATGAAATACGACAACAAATGGATTAAATATGCAAACAGCGAGAGAAAGAACGGAAAACAGGACAAGTAACACGAAGAATGACTTTCATCAGTTGTCGGCTGTCTACCTACTCCTCATTTCGAACATTGAAGTATATATACATATATATATATGTATATATATATATATATA
>NC_068987.1:102703817-102705482 GCF_001194135.2 Octopus bimaculoides
ATATATACATATATATATATATATATATACATGTAGGCATACATCTACATACTTATACAAAGCTGTTACTAGTATGCCTTCACTGTAAATATGTATCTACACATATATACACAAATAATACACACAAGCATACGTTCATACATATATGCAAACACTAATAATTATAACATATAGTCTGCAAAAAATAAAAATTGTTATTTAGCAACATGTCAACTTAATTCGTTCCTGCGCTACACACTTCCTTAGACATTGAGGAATAAACCTATTGAAGTGATGAAATAAATAAATACGAGACGAAATTTTTCTCCCTCCTTCTTTCATTCCGCAGCAATTTCCAGAATTGACGTATTTTTCTCATAAAACTGAACGTCTGCCAATCACAACAAATAGATATATATTATTCATCACCTCCACAGATGAATGGCATGTCCGAAATTAAGACAGTCGTGGTCTTGAGATGAAATTCCCCAAATACTTCCAGCTACTTTTTACTGTATCGTATTAACTTCCATTTTCTAACATTACTAAATTAACACCTTCTCGACGGACCGTCTTATTCTTTGACCGAAAAATCGTATAGCCGATCAGCGACGAATGTATATGGACAAGACAACATCCCCGGTTATGGACAAAACTTATACATTTACTGCCTTACATGATAAATGTATCCCATTCCACAAATATTCTCTTTAATCGATATTTGCAATATTGTTCATTTGATTTTTTTCTGTTCACTGTTTATTAGATATTTTTAGCTGATTGAATCGCATATGATATTGTGGTTCGGTAAAATATAGACGCACAATTAGCTTTATGGTATTCATGTTTCGACACCAGTGTGTCTCCGTCATGTTTTAATGTTCATCTTAGGATCCCTTCTGTTGCTCACATATATAACAACTACAACACGACGTCTGTCACATTTCATATTTACTAACTTCACCACGGGAAAAATCTTTTATTTTACAATTGATTACCCCGTTCCGTGTGTAAAACAATTTTATAAATTTCCTGTTTTTCAAAAGTTTGTGTGCTACATAGAATATTATATTTAAGTTATTGTTGTTATTGTATTCCATTTGTTCGTCATTTAAAACATATAAATACCAATTTTCCTAAATTTGTTACGTCTCATTTTATCTTTATTTTTTTATTTTTTCCCCTTTTCTTTCTTCAGCTCTGCAACGAAGGGAAGTGAATTTAATTTTAAATGCTTTTCACTCATCTACTGTCTTCTTGCCAGTCATTGTTACCTTTTGATTGTTGAAGGACATCTAAAAGCACACAGAAGAATGAACAAGGCGTTTGGTTTATTCAGTTTTGAGATCGAGGATGGCTAAGTCGACATAGAAAACAGAACCAACCCAGGCGTGCATACATACAAACTACATTATTGCAAGACAATGATAGAGCATCTAGGAGTTCTACGTAGAAAACAGAATTAACCCAGACGTGCATACATACAGACTACATTATTGCAAGACAATGATAGAGCATCTAGGAGTTCTACATAGAAAACAGAACCAACCCAGACGTGCATACATACAAACTACATTATTGCAAGACAATGATAAAACATCTAGGAGTTCTACGTCGATCTGCTAGAAATACCAGCAAAGTCTCCTAAATCATCAAATCTCTTTCAACTGCCTTAAAAGTTACACG
>NC_068987.1:102705582-102708082 GCF_001194135.2 Octopus bimaculoides
TAACCCAGACGTGCATACATACAGACTACATTATTGCAAGACAATGATAGAGCATCTAGGAGTTCTACATAGAAAACAGAACCAACCCAGACGTGCATACATACAAACTACATTATTGCAAGACAATGATAAAACATCTAGGAGTTCTACGTCGATCTGCTAGAAATACCAGCAAAGTCTCCTAAATCATCAAATCTCTTTCAACTGCCTTAAAAGTTACACGATTTAGCACCGGCAGCCAGTATTTGGGTGCGCCAGCTCTTTATCGCACCAGTGAAAGGGTTTCGGAAAAGTGTCACGCGGGCTGCTCTACTCCAGCTAAAGCGTATAAAAATAAAGACAAAAGACGGATTAGACAGATTGGTTACTTGTGAAAAACAGAGGTGACCAAGGCTGGAATGCCTTTGATTATAACTTTATTTGATCGAAGTTGACTGGGTATAAAATGGGAACTCAAACTACTCCATATTATTATGATTTAAGGACTGAGCCTCTATATTCGAAAGCGTCACCGTACAATATTCCGACAATGAATGGCACGGTGGCTACGATAGCGACAGATAGTTAAAATAGCGAACTATCTATCTATCTATCTATCTATCTATCTATGTCTCTTTTATTATAGTTTGATGAAAGCAAGTTCGTTATATATTTTGATAATGCAGTACCATGATCTAAATAAATAAAGATAAAAAATGTGTACTAACCATCTTCAATTTGTGGCACTAATTTAAAACAGTGTATTCTATCATTGCATAATTAAAATATCAGTGATCATATATATATATATATATACATGGTGGTTGTCTACTCCTTATGCAGAGTTTTACCACCTCTTCTACTTACACCTTAGATCCATCATGGCGTCTGATGTGGGCTTTTATATCAGACAATGTATTCAAAGGACACCCACATAGATTGAATATCTGATTTGGAGCACCAAGTGCTGCAATTAAGTCTCGATCCTTGTGGACATATATATAAAAGTATATAATGTAATCATATATATTACACGAATCTCTGTCTTAAATGTTATTTATTTCTTTGTAACCAATGGTTGACATGAAAGTACTACACAAGAGAATTATTTATCATAATTTTGATTCTTGGGGGCTGTATTGAATACGGCTCCAGCCACGCAGGTCCCATATTGCATTATTAAAACTCGAACACGAGGTTTTATAACGAAGATCTTAAATTTGTAGAATTAATGTACCACATGAGTTTCATCATGGCATAATGAATGCCTCAATAATCCTATATCTATTAATTATAAATAATTACTGTGAGGTGATCCTTGACAGTGTCAAACATTTTGCCACGAATCTGAAACCAAATAAACTAAAAATAAAATAGTAATATGATTTCACTACGCTTCACTGAAGCAGGTGTTTTAATTAATCGGAAGCAATTTAGAATTATTTTTTATGCTTGTTGCTATTGTTGTAGTTTATGTTTGGTTGTTGTCGGTGAACTACTGTTTTGTTTTGTTTTGTTTTGTTATTATTATCGTTTCTTTATTTTGCGTCGTAATTCGCGTGGTTGCTTGTTTGTCAAACATGATATCTTTGAGTGCAATTAAAAATATTTTTCGAGATGTTAGTGTTATTGTTGTTCAAGATTGTGTTGCTGTAGTTATTTATTATTTTGTTATTTTGTTCATAGGAAAGGGTGATAGTATCATATCATTTGGGATGTTTTATTGTTGTAAAGATAGGAGGGTGTGATTATAAGAACGTTGGTGATTTCTGTCATAGAGGATTCATCATGATATAAAATCTAAGAAAATATTCAATTAACATCATTAGTCATTCTAACAAATACACATTGCCAGAAATGCATTTAAAGAGATGGAACAGTCGGTCAAATAGGCCCTAGTTCTGAAATAGTACTTTATTTGTTGACGCTGGAAAGATGAAAGGTAACGTTGACCACGGTAAGATTCCAATTCGGAATATAAAGAGACTTAATATAAATGATATCACTAATCATAATACAACAATGATAATTGAATAAATAAAGGATATGATTGCCAGTGATAAGCCATCGTAATTTACAGTAAATCAAAAGGATATTATTTAATGGAAGTACAAAACCATGAGCACGATATACAATTCAACAAATTTGTCTTATCTCCGATAGATTTATCTATGACCATTCTACGAGGTGCTAAGCAATATGGATAAGCTGAATGCTTACGATAGATTCGAGCATTGCTGTCAGATGGCTCTCTTAAATGCAGTTGTTTTTTGCCTCGTATTCTGAGGCTGCATAGTTACAAAGAACAACGTCATCCGTTCAATAATCAAAATAAACAGCCATACCCCTGCTCTGTTTCACATCACGCATTTAGACTTTTAAGGATACCTTCTCTCATTTGTACGTTTTTGTGCTGGAAGGGTATCTTTGGAAATCGCAACGAAGATTCTCGAAAGCATGAATCAATTCAGATAAGTTGCTCCACTTGCAACTAGGCACCTGGTCATACTAGTTATAGCCG
>NC_068987.1:102711322-102712716 GCF_001194135.2 Octopus bimaculoides
TATATATATATATATATATATATATATGCTTGTGTATGTGTGTAATGCGTGTGTGTATTTGTGTTTGCCCGCCCACTACTGCTTCACAACCGATGTTGTATACTTCTGTCTCTCATAACCTAGCAGTTCGTCTGCTGTGATTGAATAAATAACAATCAGACTTAAAAACAAAGAATTATTGTGGCTACTTTATTTTTCGACTACACTGCTCGATACGTTGCCCCAGTATGGCCGTTGTCCAATGACTGAAATAAATAAATGATAAATGATAAATAAACATAGTGTCGCAAGGCACACATACAACAGGAAGAAATACTCTTTTATGGAGAGTTATGCAAAAGGTCGGTAGAGTCTACTAAGAAAACCTCCAGACCGATGACAAAGTGACATGTAGAGTATTCGGGCTCAAATGAATAACAAGTTGTAATTAGGGAAGAATGAAAGCGCACTGTTATCAGCGATGTATAATAGCATTTGATAATCTGGTCGATAGTAGATAATAGCGTTGTGTAACAAGACTGGATATAGAAGTCCTAGGGTAGCATCTATCATTTTCTATTTCCATTTACTTCCTCCTAGAAAGTATGAAAAACGACTAATATTTCCCCAAAGTTTTGCTTTTGTCAAGTTTATTGAAGCCCCAAAGAATCCCTCTCAACATATGACTATGATACTCTCTCAATACGCCTGCTCATGATCCCATATGCACATATTGTCAGCCACAGAAGGATATGCCCAAGTGGCTAAAATCAAACAACTGAAAAAGAAATCTTTGATATTGAACAGAGAGTCTCATTATCAATTTCGGGGTGAGAAGGCATAAGACCTTTCTATTTCAGGGAGGTAATGATCTTTAACTACATGCAGTGAAAGTTTTTTTTATTGATTTCAACGAGGAAAATCACAAATGTCTTTGAAAAGTTACACATAAGTACTTTTACACCAGCAGTACCAGAATGATGTGCTTTATCCGTCAGAAAGATACCATCTTGGTACTTGCTGCTCGTCATATGTCTTATGTAGCATTATTAACTTGAGAACAATGACACAAAATTTAGAACCATTTCTGTATAGTTATTCTGTACTTTTGTTACTTATATAGTAGATGGGCCGTCGAGGCCTAATGGCCCAGTGGTTAGGGCAACGGACTCGCGGTCATAGGACCGCGGTTTCGATTCCCAGACCAGGCGTTGTGAGTGTTTATTGAGCGAAAACACCTAAAGCTCCACGAGGCTCCGGCAGGGGATGGTGGCGAACCCTGCTGTACTCTTTCACCACAAGTTTCTCTCACTCTTACTTCCTGTTTCTCTTGTGCCTGTAATTGAAAGGGTCAGCCTTGTCACACTGTGTCACGCTGAATCTCCCTGAGAACTACGTTAAGGGTACACGTGTCT
>NC_068987.1:102713325-102715616 GCF_001194135.2 Octopus bimaculoides
ACACACACACACACACACACACACACACACACATTCACACATTCACACACACACACACACATTCACATACCTCCTTTTACATATACACATACACGGAGTTGAAATGCTCCCAACACCAGTTTGTCATCATCCCTTCCTTTCTCATTCATTTGTTGTGACGGAAAAAAACACAAGAGTATTATTATAGTAGATTTTTATTATTAATATTATTATCATTATTATTATTATTATTATTATTTATTATCCTTCATCTTGCTCATCAAATAGAAATTCGTGTACATTCATAACTATTTTATGTATTTTAAGTAATGTTTTCAAAATGTGAAACGTCTTTGACAATTCCGGAGAGTACTGAACTTATGCTGTGTGTGACTTTTGGCCAACTCAGTACATTTGTTTGCCATTTGTTTTTGTACTCGCTAAGTTTTAACCTCCTGTTCTACACTCAAATCAATAAAATTAGTAGCTAAAAATACACGAATCGATATAATTGGCTAAAAAGGCATTTAGTGTAATTCACGAACATGTTCAGTGTCAAATAACAAGACCTTCTAAAGGCGCAATTAAATATAAAAGATTTGGTTGAAAAACATCTACGTGGAGCAATTGAAAAGACCTAAGCCTAAATATGAAAAGAAGCTGAAAACCAGAAATGAACTGTTAATTGCAATGTTCATCCAAACCATAATTTTGTTGGTGATTACCGTCAATTTCTCCTTGGAATTTCAAGACGAATATCATATTACTCTGACCAGACGTCTCTAGATTTTTAATAGTCAATGTTTCGCAGAGAAAGGAAAAAAAAATTCTCTTTCTGCAAGTAAAGTGTTTAGACTTGTCTCCTCCATATTACTTTCTAAATATTTGATCATATGTGACTTCTTTTTCTATGAGATGGAAAATAATGCAGACGATAAAATCTGGCCTTGAATCCGTCTTACTAGCTGTTCATCTCTTCAGTAATATACATTCTGACAGCTGCCTCCGAGACGACAATCTTAAGTGCCACAATGTTTTGAATTTTGAACAATACATAGATGTCTGCATTTGTCTACACACACACACACACACACACACACACACACACACACACACACACACACACACACACGCACACATATAAAAATGTACATATATAAATATATATATACATGTTTGTACGTATATAAGTATACCTATATATATATATGTATATATAAGTGTATTTGTGTGTGTATGTGTGTGTGTGTGTGTGTGTGTGTGTACTCACATTAATACATACGTAAATACATACATGTATATGCACATAAATTATTTTACAATTGCGCCTGTTACGTTACTAAAACAATAGACTAGCAACGCTAACATTATTAAGTGTTTCCAAAGCATTACCAACATATGATCATGCAAATTCAACCAATTTGATTTAGTGGAATTTCAGTGACCAATTATTCATCTTTCGAGTGAAAGCCCAGGACTTCAGTACAATAGTTATCGCAAGGTCTGGTTACCATGATCACAATGAGGTATTAGTAATCTATTTTATTCCACGAAAATTCGTGCTGCTAGAATTTGAGAGGGAGACCTTGTTCGATTTCTCTATGGGATGGTATGCCAGATCTGAGATATAAGGTTTCGATGGTATTTTCTATTGGTACTCGCACCTAACTCACCATGAATCACAGCTGGATATAAAAGAGATTAATACTTATCAATTTTATTCGCGGCGAATGGCTATTCTATGGATATATGTTGTTCAAATTTAGTCACAAGATAAACAATTATGGGAGAGAGGGTAAGTCGATTACATTGATTCCGGTGTTCAACTGTTACTTATTTCATCCACCCCGAAATGATGAAAGGCAAAGTTGACTTCGGCGCAATTTGAACTCAGAAATAAAACTGTATGAAATACTGCTAAGCATTTGGCCGACGTTCTCAACACTCTGCCAGCTCGCTGCCTTACTCTATAGACAAATTTAGAAGGATCTGAGTGAAATATAAATAATTCGATTTAAGAACATTCATTGTCTGCTAACTCAATGGTAGTTAGCCTTTTAAAATAGGTTTACATTTTTTATACCAAGGGTTTTCTACATCAGCATAGGTATGGTAAATGGTTTAATGAATGCTAACTGGCATTTACACAAAACAAACAAACTTAAGTTCAGCTATTTCCACTCCGAAAATTACTCGTGTCAGTCCACACAACACAATAATAATCATAAGCATATATGTGTGTGTGTGTATGTGTGTGTGTATGTGTGTGTGTGTGTGTGTATGTGTGTGTGTTTGTATGTATAACTATATAT
>NC_068987.1:102715626-102719007 GCF_001194135.2 Octopus bimaculoides
CGTTGGAATTATATTTTATGGATAGAGTCTTACAGCTGTTTCTGGGAAGATCCAGTACTTCCCTTCATCGGAGACAGAAATAGTAAAGGAATCGATTATTATATCCATAGGCGGAGAGTTTTAGTATGAAGTGATAGTGAGTGTGATGCGCTGAAAAAAGAAAAAACTCTCCGCCTATGGATATAATAATCGATTCCTTTACTATTTCTGTCTCCGATGAAGGGAAATACTGGATCTTCCCAGAAACAGCTGTAAGACTCTATCTATAAAATACATTTCCAACCTTACCATTGCTCTCTTTATCTTTTTATATATTTACATATGCACACACTAATACACGACTTATAATCCCCAATCCTACAACGAAGGAGTCGGTGATTGGACAGTAATCCACTAATTTGGCAAACCAAAATAAACAAAGACCGATACAATAAGTACTAGGCTTCCGAAGCAGAAGTCGTGGGATCGATTTGCACGACAAAAAGGTGGTGCTCCAGCATGGCCGCAGTCAAATGACTGAAACAAATAAAAGAACGCTGCTTTATACTTCAATGAATTTCGAAACTGTAAGCTGTGTCTAACTAAAATGTTTCATTTCCTAATGGTCTCATCGATATCGCTTGATATGAAATCAGTGATGTTTTCTCGTTGTCATAGCGAAATTTAGTCCATCGCAAGAATATCTGTGGTTACAACGAATAGTTCTTTCTTGAGAACTGCAATCTGAAATGAATGACTTTTCTTGCAATATAGCTGTCAAGCTCCCAAGAATAATATGCTTAGTCTGTTACACATTTGACCACATACATAAGCGCACCTATTTCAAGGATATTCTAATACGATAACTGAATATTTGTTTCCATTCGAATATCACCAAACCAGAATGTGAGAATGTATTTCACGCGCTTCTTTATCAAGTGTAATATCATGAAATACAATCTTTTATATCTGGAGCTTTACTTACTTTCTGGATACTTTTTGTTCCCTCGACAAACGCGTACCACACCATACATATATGTTACGTTCAGAGTGAGTCAGTGTTTTTTTCGGTCATTTTAGATATACATCACCCAGTCATGGTGCCTGCAACTGCTACACTTTGTTAAGATAAACAAGTATCTGTCGCAATGATCACTAGCCGTGTTCGAGGTAAATACTTACTGGAATATCTAGAATTCAAACGAAATGGCCAATATTCCATGTTTATTTTGTGCGGTATTTTTGAGCACCAATTTCATGGCATTGACAATCTGCTGAATTATTGAGCACGCTCGTGAGTAAATATCACGCTTAGAAGAGCGAAAAATTGTATTGTCCATGCGTATGCATCTACTATATTGTGTATGTGTGCCAGTTTCTTGATTATAATTCGCCAACTGTGCATTCTGTTGACTTTTCTCATAACATTTCCAAAACGTTCATTATACTTCAGTTGTATATACGTTTACATTTAGATGCATGTGTGTATGTCTGTGTGTGAGCGTGCGTATTCCTGTGCGTGTGTGTGCGCATGAGTGTTCGTCTCAAGAGTAGCTATCAATAGTTCAAAGAAAGAGGACAAGGAGAATTCTCGCTGAAATACCTGGATGTCCTGCCAGGAAAATTATTGTAAACAGTCCATATTTTCATTTTGTAGAATATTTGAGGTCCATTCTTCTGTTTTGTTCAATTGTCTTAAAGTCATAGCTAATATTGTTGAGCACTCTCAGGGGTTAGTAATTCGTTTGAAATTATTACGCCTAGGTAAGTGTGTATCTTTCTCTCTAGACTCCTACCTACCTGCTTACCTACCTACCTACATACATACATACATACATACATACATAATACCTACCTACCTACCTACCTACCTACCAACCTACCTCCCTTTATCTATCCATCTATCTATCTATCTAAACACAAACACACACATCTATATGTATATATATATATATATATATATATATATATATATATATATATATATATATATATATATATATGGGAGAATGTACGAAAAAACAACAACAGACGAGGACAGGTGGTGTAAATAACAAAAGGATGTATTAGTATGACGCTCGGGAATACAGAAAGTCTTTGACGTTTCGAGCTACGCTCTTCAACAGAAAGAATACGGAGACAAGGAGAAAAACACGGAGAAAAGAAATTGAATAGTGTTCAGTCAACGGTCAATCACGCATATATAACTATGTGCGTGTGCGTATTTAAGTGTGTATATGTGTGTTTGTGTCTGTGCGACAAGTCTTACGTTTATATGTACATGTCGACATGTATATATCACAGACATGTGCGCACCGTCACGGACATTCTCTCCCCCTTCTCTCTCTATCTGTGTTTAAATCTCTCTCTCTCTCTCTCTCTCTCTCTCTCTCTCCCTTCCTCTCTCCCTCTCTCTCTCTTTCTTTCTCCCTTTCTACCTCCTTCTCTCTCTTCACCACACACATGCATATCATTCTGTTCATTTATTTATAGCTGGACATTAGTAAACATGGAGCACATCTGAAATTTACCGGTTTTGCAATTGAATACACCCACATCTACTCCAAACCAACTGACATGTGTGCGATAACTTTTCTTTCTGCCAAAATAGTGTATTATACAAATATAAAATATCAGAGTATGTCAGACTTCTGTCCTCGACCAGTATCTTTTCTGGATTCATTTGTTTCTTTTCTCATTCTTTCTTTTATCCTTCCTTCCTTCCTTCCTTCCTTCCTTCCTTCCTTCCTTCCTTCCTTCCTTCATTTTTTCTTCCTTCTTTTTATTTGCCTCATTCTGCCATATTTCAAGAAGATATATTTTTCATGTTCTTTTTTTCCCCTGTTCATCATTTTGAGCAAACACGCTCTGTTCTTGTCATTGATTCCAAGCATATATTATGCGATTTAGAGAGACTTCCACGCTGTCTGTAGACATACACCATCCTTGTTCTGTCAGGAATTTATTTCAATCGTTGTTTGTTCTCATTGACTTTGGTCGTGTTCTTCACTTCCCTGCTCTTGTTTTTCGCTTGCTAGTTATTTATTATTTTTTTTTCTTTATCCTTAGTTTCAATTCCTTGCTTTTCCAATGTCAGATTTTTTGTGGACATATCCAAGCATTTGAGGGAGTGTGTGTGTGTGTGTGAGTGCGTGTGAGTATGTGCGCGCGCGCACAGAGTTGTACGCATGTGTTAGGAAGAGTGGTTTTCTTTGCTTGATTCTACGCTGCGTCGTCAAAGTCTGTGTACATACATCTGTATGAGGATCTCTGTGTCTGCCTTTATATGTATTTATCTCTTTGTCTATCTGTCTGTATATGTGTGTGTATATGTGTGTGATCATATGCTTGTGTGTATATGTATCTTTGTATATATATATATATATATATATATATATATAT
>NC_068987.1:102719357-102720497 GCF_001194135.2 Octopus bimaculoides
ATATATATATATATATATATATATATATACATATGTATATATATGTATGCATGTACGTATGTATGTGAGTGTGTACACCCTATGGACAAATACATGGATACGTAGTTGTGTGTATACATGTGTATATAAGCTTGTATGTATATACATTTATACCCACGCATGTGTGTTTGTAATTCTTCTCATGTGCCTACGTATTACTGCATAGGTGTGTATATAGTTGTGTGTTCAAATATTTCTATGAATGTCTCAATATGCCACCGTGCACGCATGTATATATTATAATCCAATAATCTATTCATGACTCAAGTTAGTTGTAAGTTGGTTAATCCTCAATATTAATAGTCATTGTCATGACGTGTTATTGTTAGTTTTGTTCTTGTCATTGCTGTTATTTAGACATTGTTTTTGCTGCTACCACTACATCACTTGCTACTGTAGTCTCCACTGCTACTGTAGACACCACTGCTACTGCTCCTGTTATTTTTTTTGTTCTCCTTCTACAGCTACAGAAACTACTGCTGCCAGTACTACTCCCGCTGTTGTCATTTCTACTTCTACTGTTCTTCTTGTTGTTCCTATCACTGCAGTAGTAACTACTGCTGTTACACACTGCTAATGCTGTTGCAATCTACGCTACTGTAATCACTACTGCTATCTTATTCTACTGCTTCTGCTGTTTCTTCTGCTACCGCTGCTGCTATTTCTACTATTACTACTGCAGTATCAACTGTTGTTGTATACCGCTGCTTGTGCTGTTGTTACCTATACTACTGTAATCACTAATGGTACATATTCTACTGCCGCTGGTGCTATTTCTCCTATAACTACTGCAGTTTCTACTGCTCTTGTTACAACTGCTGTGGTTACAACTTACACTGTCGTTATTTTTTGTTATTTCTTCCACCATGGCCGCCATTGCAGCTCCTGCTTCTATTTCAGCTACAACTGCTACTTCTACTGCTAACACTGTTCTTTCTACTGCTGCTGTTCATGTAACCATTATTGTTACTATTGCTACTGCTGTAAGTACAGCGTTTAATATGGCTGCCTTTGAAAATACTGATTCAGTTGTTTATATATATATACATATATATATATATATATATATATATGTGTGTGTGTGTGTGTGTGTGTGTGTGT
>NC_068987.1:102720655-102724607 GCF_001194135.2 Octopus bimaculoides
GTGTGTGTGTGTGTGTGTGTGTGTGTGTGTGTGTGTGTGTGCGTGTGTATGTGTGTGTGTGCATATATCTTTTACCGTCTGGTCAGAAAACGAAAGGCAATATCTATTATCTATGACACTTTAGGTTTCTAAATGTCTTTAAAACTTGCAGCAGGGAGAAAGCAATTTATGGACAAATTAGAGACGTGGCCCAAGAGCTTACAACAGGGTGAAGACTGCTAAAAACTACTCCAAAACTAAATGGTAAACTTAAAAGAGGTGACGGGTTACGTTCACCTCTGCTGTTGCTATGGCTACTGTGACTGTCAAAACTACTTCCGCTGCTGCTACTGACACTCTTGCGGTCACTACTGCTGCTGTTACTACCGTTGTGAGCACCGCTGCTGTTCTTAATATTACTGCAGTTGTTATTACTACTGCTGCGTTAAGACGGCGAGGTGGCAGAATCGTTAGCACTGCTTAACGACATTTCGTCTGACAATACCTTGTGAGTACTGAGTTCAAATACTGCCGAGGTCGACTTTGTCTTTTAACCTTTTGGGCTCGATAAGTAGCAGTGGAGCACTGGGACCGATTTAATCGACTTAACCGCTACTTCAAAATTATTGGCATTTAACCAAAATTTCAGGCCATTATTATTACCGCTACATCGGCTGTTATTGACTACATTCGCTACGATAGGCTGTGTGCGTTACTGTACCCCCGCCCTCCGCTGCTGCTGTCCTACTACTGCTGCAGTTACCTCTACTTCTACTGCTGTTGTTACAAAGGCTGCTTCTATTGTAGTTGTTGCTGTTATTACTACTGCTAATATTTCCGCTGCTGGGGCTGCTGTTGCTACTACTATAACTACTGCTGCTGACACTACTACCGCAGTATATATTAGCGTTGCTGATATTTCTACTGTTACTGTTACAGCTACTGGTGATGCTGTTTCTGAATACCTCCTAATATCGTTGTTTCTTCTGTTGATTTAGCTACTATTTCTACAAATCGATTCACCGAAGGAATCATTGCATCGTCATCAAACTGCCAGCAGGTTTCAGCCAAAGCTTCTTCATATCATATCCTACCATAACCGTCTTAAAAAAATAAAAGCTATACTGGTTAAAGTACTCATAAACACACTACGCCTCATAAAAATGCCGAGATTGATTACATCCAAAGAGATTTTAATAATACATAAGCAAATCGGGCGTGACGTGGAGATTAAAGAACCTTTACCAAATTCTGTATTAGTTGCTCCGATTAATGATGCTACTGCTAGCGTTATTGTTATTGTCTCTGCCTTTTTCCCCACTATAACTGCTAATACTACTGCCACTTCTATTGCTCCTTCTATTGTGGTTGCTACTACTGCCTCTACAATTGCTGCTAATTCTAGTTTCGTTGCTACCCTATTGCTGCTGTTACTACTGTCAATTTTATTGTTGATAATCAAGCTACATCTCCACTATCTTATTACTGCTGCTGTGACAACTACCCTGATTGTAGCTACTGCTTCTACTCAAACTACTACTACTACTGCTTCTAATATTGCTACTGCTACTACTAACTCGACTAATGCACCCATAAGTATTGCAACGATTAACGCTATAGTTACTATTGATTCTACTGTTGCTATTGATATTGTTACTATTACTACACCAAAATTACTGCTGCTGCTACAATCATTACAACGGCTACTACAGTTGTATTGATGTTTCTGCGACTACTATCCCTTGCTCTCCAAAACTGCAATCTTTTAGCACTAACTCTGCGTCCACGCAATAATTGAGATTAAGCACACATGCAGTAAACGATTTCACCAACCATATCAACGCCAGAAGGCCGGCAAAAGGAGGTGGGCACTATCTCATCTCCACTGATTCCTTCATTGTCAAGAAATAGATGCGCTCCAATTTCCCATAATGGTATAACACCAATGATCAAATGTTTAAATGTTTGTAGTATTTTGATGTGATTTCTATTGCAGATGTTGTAATCGTTGTTTTTGATGTGGCTGATGTTGTTATGTTTATCCCTGGTTCAGACCTTACCGAACAGAACTATGATCGTGCTCTGATATTTCCGTCTCTTCCTATGGGCAGGGTGTTCAGGAAACTATTGTCCAATGCATTCACCTCTCAGACGAAGTGTACTATCCACGACGGTTTCTAGAGATTTGATGAAGATTTGATGGCGATTTAGCTGCTTTCTCAGGTAGAATGAAATACCATATAGGTTCCCATCTCTGGCTTCAACTTCAGTATTGAACCTCAGAGATAAATCTAATAAACACAGTATTATTTTACAAGTCACCCCACTTTCATCACAGCTCTGCAAATACTTCAACAAAGGTAATCTCATTTAACTTATTGATTCAGTTTACTAATGTCTATGGGCGATTTTATGTTATTCCTTCATATTTTTGTTAGTAATGTTACTGCAACTTTCCCTACATCAAATTATTATCCTTAGAATCATGCTTGTCCATGCTAGTCCGAAAAGTGATCCTCGCGATTTCGGCATTCATACAGAATATTACAATATCATAATGTTATTATTATTATTATTATCATTACGAAAAAAATATTATGAATAAATGAATTAAATTATAGTAGGATTATATTAACAATTTCTACTATTCCGAGAAGTGAATCTGAGATTTTATGTTAGCATTGCAGACAATTACATCGTAGTGGAGCCATTGCAATCGTTAAAAACGCGGTTAACTGTTATAGTCAGCTCTATTTAATTCTTACTGCTACTACTGCAACTAACGATTCTGCCTGCTCGTCACCTTAGTAATAAACCTTTCTACGATAGGCACAAGGCCTGAAATTGTGGTGGGGGGGGAGGCTAATAGATTACATCGGCCTCAGTGATTTACTGATACTTAATTTATCGACCTCCCAAAAGGATGAAAAGCAAAGTCGAGCTAGGCGGGATTTGAACTCAGATCATAATGATGGACAAAATGCGAGTAAGCATTTTGCCCGGCGTGCTAGAAATTTTGCCGATTCGCTGCCTTCTTAGTAATAGTAATAATAATGATAATAATAATAATAATAATAATAATAATAATAATAATAATAATGATGATGATAATAACGTTGACTTCAAATTTTGGTACAAGGCTAGCAAGTTTGGTACAAGTCGATTAGATTGGGGGATGGTTTAAGTCGATTAGACCCCGAGAGGATAAAAGTCAAACTTGACGTCAGTGGAATTTAAACTCAGAGTATAAAGAAGAAGAAGAAGAAGAAGAAGAAGAAGAAGAAGAAGAAGAAGAAGAAGAAGAAGAAGAAGAAGAAGAAGAAGAAGAAGAAGAAGAAGAAGAAGAATCCGTTCTCCTATAGGCACAAGGCCTGAAATTTGGTGGGGAGGAACGTAATCGATTAAATCCACCCCAGTGTTTCGGTGGTACTTAATTTATCGATGCCGAAAGGATGACAGGTAAAGTTGACCTCGGTGAACGTAAGGACGGACAAAATGCTGCCAAGCGTGAATATATGAATGTATGTATGTATGCATGTATGTATGACATTGTTCACTTTTATTTCGAGATTTCTTGCCAATAGAGAAAGAGCCGGTTTCTAACCAACATCCAAGGCTCCTTCATTGGGATTTCAACATTAATGACAGGGCATTTTTATCTGTTTGTATATATGTATGTATGTATATTACAGATTTGTATTTTTGTTTTATGCATGTATTCTCATGCATATAGTTGCATATATATAAACATGCTCATATAAATATATATACACAGAAAGAGACCTCGATATTATGTAAATACAGGAATTTATCAGTAAAAATATGTGACAATTATTCGGTAGCCATGATAAAACTCCGAGTTTCGCATGCCGGGGCAGAAACCCACGCTGCCATCTCTTCAATTGTCAATGGCCAGATAACTGATGATATGGCATCGTGGGTTTCTGTCCCGGCATACGAAACTCGGAGTTTT
>NC_068987.1:102724617-102730086 GCF_001194135.2 Octopus bimaculoides
TTTAAAGTATAAACTTCAGGAAAGGCTTTCAAATTTTCATAGTGACAGTTTGGATCTGTAGTCTTTGTAAATAATTAAATAAATATAATTATAATGTATGTATGTATGTATGTATGTATGTATGTATGTATGTATGTATGTATGTATGGTTGTATGGTTCAAATGAACTTGCATCTGAACTTGTTACCACGTGTAGGATACCGACGCTACTTGTGAAAGACGAGCAGCAATGGAGGATGTAGCTCTTCGGGTGTCCTAGAGATTCGTGTTTACTACCAGCTACACAAGACCTGCCATGTCCGAAACGAGGAAGGAAGCAACTGGAGTGGTTATAATTTATCGCATGAAATCCGTCACCACCACCAACCGAATGGACGAGATCAATCTAAGGGTTCTATTTCAAAGTATTCTTTTCCTAAACAGATATTCTCCGAAGTGGTCATAAGAAATATATGCTGTCACTATCTTGCTTATATCTATACCTGCGCTCCCTATTTTTAGAAATGTGTTAAACCTATGATTAGTCCAACATAAATGAACAGGCTTTATTCATTATGAATAATTCCATGCATGATAAACTTCTTATAATCACAAGCTGACAACAATAGATACCCGTACACACATACACAAGATACATACCCGCAAACTTATAGTTATGATCTATACTAGGGTTAGTGGAGGTGCAATAGCCCAGTGGTTAGGGCAGTGGACTCGCGGTCATAGGATCGCGGTTTCGATTCCCAGACCGGGCGTTGTGAGTGTTTATTGAGCGAAAACACCTAAGGTTCCACGGGGATCCGGCAGGGGATGGTGGCGAACCCTGCTGTACTCTTTCACCACAACTTTCTCTCACTCTTACTTGCTGTTTCTGTTGTGCCTGTAATTCAAAGGGTCAGCCTTGTCACACTGTGTCACGCTGAATATCCCCGAGCACTACGTTAAGTGTACACGTGTTTGTTGAGTGCTCAGCCACTTGCACGTTAATTTCACGAGCAGGCTGTTCGGTTGATCGGATCAACTGGAACCCTTGACGTCGTAAGCGACGGAGTGCCAACAACAACAATAACGGGGTTAATTCTTGGTTCCTATCATTGCTCAATCCGTAAACTTCCCCTGAGAGACTCCTGAACAACAGACTGGTAATGCCAGGTGGTCAACTTTGTGGTGTTGAATAATTGCAGGCTAATATTCATCACTTCTCGCTTAACACCATTGATGCTGTCATAATGAATGAACTGGTAAATTTATTGACACAGTAAGAATTTTCGTGTTAATTTTATTTGTTGTTCCTGGCAACAAAGTATCTAACTAACCTCAAATGATATCCGGCAATGTATCTGTTATCCTTCACTTGTCTCGGCCCTTCGACTTTGTTCATGCTAGGGCAAGTTCTTGCAATGTTTAAGTCCAACAGTGACTGGTGTGTGGTAAGACGTTAGCTTTCAATTCATATGGTTCTGGGTTCAGTCCCACCGTAGGACACCTTGTGTAAATGTCTTCTACTAAAGCCTCGGGCCGGCCAGAGCATGATGAGTGGATATGGTAGAAAGAAACCATTTGTACACACACACACACACACACACACACATACACACCCACACGCACGCACACACACGCACGCACACACACACACAAACGCATACACTCACATACACACCTACACGGACGCACATACACTTACACTCGCACACACATACACTCACACAAGCACACATACACACACAGACACTCACACATACACAGACACACATGCACGGACGCGCGCGCACACACACACATGCACGGACGCGCGCGCACACACACACATGCATATATATATATATATATATATGTATGTATGTATGTATGCATGTATGTATGTATCTGTGTTTTTGAGTCTGCGTTTGACCCCCACCACCGTTTGACAACTGGTGTAGTTGGTATGTTCATATCCCCCGTATCTTTGCAGTTCTGAAGAAGACTGATAGAATAAGTATCAGGCTTAAAAAGGAAAATAAGTACCGGAGCCGATCCTTTCGACTACAAATTCTTCAATGTGGTGTTCCAGCATGACCGCAGTCTAACGACTGAAACAAGTGTGAGATAAAAGGTAAAAGATAAAAGACGACAAAATCCCCCAATCACCTCTAAGCAATCAATCCAAGCTAGAATGTTATTAGAAAAATCAACCATCTGTGACTGTTCAGTGCAACTAATTTAATTAATTTCGACTCTCAAAATTTATAGGTTTATTGGGTAGTACAGTATAGAGTAAGTAGGAGCATTATAACCAATGTTTATGAGGTTTATTTCGCAATCCTGATATAGAGGTTTCGATTCTTCTACCTGGAATCTTAGGCAAAGGTCATTTCCTATAATCTCGGTTCGGTGCATATCTGCAGTGAGTGAGATTATGTAGGTGGCTATTTGAGGAAATGCATCTGCAACTCAAATGTACCATGCTGATTTCAACTCAGACATATTTTAGGTAAACCTGCCTGTGGAATACTCTGGTAGCCAATTAATTCGATAAACTTGGTAATTAAGCGGATCAAACTTTAAACTCATGGTCGAAAACTCCGCCCGGAAATCATATCATAACATCGAAAACCAATACTCATATACATACGTACATACATACATGCATACATACATACATACATACGTATATAAATTCTTGTATATATGTATGTGTATGCATATGTACATAATGAATATTCAGCGTTGTGCTGAAAGTCAACAAAAATTCATGATGACGGAATTTACTGTAGGTGGAACTCTGTATAATGAAATTTATTACTTACTCATATTAGATCTAACTGGGACTTCGAACGGCAACTAAGCTGCTTATGCAAACGAACTTCTTTTAAGAAGCGCACTGCCAACATTTCTGGAATTACAGAGAGATAGATAATATATATATATATAATAGAAATATGTTACAAAAACAAAGTAGAAACTACATGTGGAGATGTAAAGGGAAAGTATGCAGAAAAATAAGCGAAAATGCACATTGGAAATCAAAAAGAAGGTACGGCCTTTTATGAAAAGTAACGATATATATATATATATATATATATATATATATATACAATAAGATGAACTGAGGTAGGAATAAAGGTAATAAAAGTCATTATTGTGAGTTGTTAAAGAGATTTAAAAGCATACCGGTTTCGTAATATTGCTTGTCATTGCTTTGAGTATACACCGATTTCTGAACGGTGTCAAGTCTATTAGTCCCTTAGTAAAAAAGATTATGTGTAAGGGAGGTAAGTAGTTCTGGATTTGGTGCAATTAGGGTAGATCTGGATTTGTAGTGTGAAAGGTGTAGGGACTAATAGACTTGACACCGTTCAGAATTCGGTGTATACTCACCGTAATCATCATCTGCATCAAAAGTGCAATACAGAGCACTCATAGTTTGTGCAATATCATTGATTTCAGTGGTGCTTGTACGGTTTGTTTCATTTGCAGGTGATGACAACTTTTACTTGACAATGTAAAATAGTTCGATAGTTTCTGACATTTAGAAATTTCGTTTTCTTGAAGACATTGCTATTTCTCTTGAAACCTGGACCTATGTGAAAAGAAATTGAAATATTATTTATATTAGCCACAGCGAGACAGAGATTAATCAAGATAAGGGTCCACAACTTAACATATAGTCATAAAAGAAGAATTGTTCATTTTGTACAAGGTGATATTCAAACAATTTTTAAAGTAGAAAAATGCTTCGTTACTGAAGAGAGTGTAAGTCCAAAATTAGGAGGCAAACCCTTTCATTGGTCACTAAATAATGGTGTGAAAATAAGGATTCTTGTCTCTACCATGATGATAAAGTAGTAGAGGGGCAGGGCAGAAGTTTCCAAAATAATTCAAGTAAAGCGAGTTATCTGCGAGTCGTTTGTATTCTTATTTTTTATGCTACTCCACACTGGCAGAAACATAGATGAACAACTCGTGGCTAGACACAGCATGTATAGACTGTGTAAAGTATGATATGACGTCCGCTAAGACCGGTAACAGCAATCTGCATGGCAAAATACAAAAACAAAAAAATTGACAGAATAAAAAAATTAAATTGCTTCAGAGGGGCTCCTCCGGGATTAGCGGCCCTAAAGCTTAAGCGTCATTAGTTTTATGGGGGATCCACCACTGGCCCAGAGAATGCTATGTAAAATGATTGAAGGAATACATTTCACTTCTAAAATATCGGCTCTCTAGTATGGCTGTTTTAAATCTATGTTAGACACGCTAAATAATTTAGTAAACTGCCTTTTTAATTATTCAGCTTTTTACATTCCACTCAGCAGTTTTATTATTGAAAGTTTTAAATATTTGCCTATTCCATACGCAAAACAATTGACTTTTCCTCTTTCTCACAAACATTATTTTTCTAAGCTGCTTCTTTTTTTTTTTCTTTTGTATACCTACCATTAACAAAATTGCAATATATATTATCAATTTTGTATATTACCATATCTGAAGATTCAAAAGAAAAGACTGCCATAAAATTAATAATCCTAAATTTGTTCTTTTTTCGTTTTACAGCTCAATTTTTTTCTTACATTTTGCATCGAGTACTTTGTAAATATTGTTCTTTGTTTGGATATAACACACGCACAAAAATATTGAATGGTTTTATATAAAACAGCAAAGCATGAATTAAATGTTACGCAATACATTTAAGTAGAACATCACATTATGTTTTTTTAGTAAAGAAACGCTTGAAAGTGTCCCTGGAGTTTCGGTTTAGTTGTCTTCGTTGAAGCGTAGACTCAGTTAACAGTGACGTCTAAACCTAAATTATGGAATCGGTGCTAAGCCTCTCCCTGTTAAAATTGTACATATACATACATGCATATGAATAAACACAGGCGCACTCACACACACAGACATACTTACATACATGCATACAAACATAGACATACATATATATGTATATATATATATATGTATACACATACATGCATACACACAGACATACATATATTTCTATATATATACATATGTCTGTGTGTGTGTATATATATATATACATAATGCGGCCATGCTGGGACACCGCTTTGAATACTTACTTACTCAATTCTTACTTTTTTAAACCACTAGGGCACGGGGATGTAAACACACTAACGACGGTTATCAAGCAGTCTGGGGAACAGACACAAACACAAAGATATACACATACATACATACATACACACGCACACATACACACACACGCGCATATATACATATACATATATACGACGAGCTTCTTTCAGTTTCTCTCTACTATATCCACTTACAAGGCTTTATTCAGCCCAAGGTTACAGTACAAGGCACTTGGCCCCGGTGCCACGCAGTGGGATTGGACCTGGAACCACGTGGTTGGGAAATATACTTCTTACCACATAACCATGCCTGCGCCTATGCGTGTGTGTGTGTGTATGTGTGTATGTGTGTATGTATATATATTATATGTGTGTGTGTATACATATGTGTATATAT
>NC_068987.1:102731069-102731915 GCF_001194135.2 Octopus bimaculoides
TATATATATGTGTGTTTGTGTGTGTGTGTGTGTGTGTGTGTGAAAGCTAACCTGTTTTTCTTGAATCTCATTATCTGTCTTTATTCTTCTGAGAAACAATCTCTCAAATCACTTTCCCACCTACCTTTATAGTCACATATAGGTTTACACACAATTGCAGTCCGGGACATTCTTCTAATCAGGTTGTCGAATTCCGTTTCCAATAGTTCCTGTGCCTCCTAACATTATTGCTTCCTTTTGTATCGATACTATCAGCAGATATCAAATTACTTTTGACTCACATTGCGACGTGTTTTATTCCCGTATTGTTCTACAATGCATCTACAAACTTGCAGATGTTACGACTTGAAATATGCATAGCATTTTGATTTATAATTTTGTATGTATTTTTCTTTGCCTGTAACATTGATCATCCTCTCATATATCTTTATCGTATCATTAAGGGCACGTTCTCTGCCTCTCTTTTCATTTTGCGAATCGTTTCCATACAGTCGATCGTATTTTTAGCGCAAGCTAAGTAGAGCAATGTTAATCTGCTTTCAAAATCAAAGAAATCCAAATTTCAAGGACGTATCAAACTCGATCCTACTAGTATTGCATATGTAATTTAGGAGCCCACTTTGCAACCGCAAGGACATTATGCGGCCCGTTTGGCAAGTGTTTTCTGCTATAACACCTGATAGACGAACACGTAAGTGAACGTGTTGAACAGAAAGTGTGGAAACCTGTCGCACACACACACACACACACACACACACATAAAATCAAACCAAGGTGAAAAATATAGTACTCGAATATTTATGTCAGGGTAATATGCTTCTATTAAATCTACAAAATCCTCACAAA
>NC_068987.1:102732262-102734758 GCF_001194135.2 Octopus bimaculoides
ATATATATACATATATATATATACATGTTTGTATGTATGTATGTATGTATGTATGTATGTATGTATATATATTTCTCTATATTATTTTTTCTATATATATTTTTTTATTCCACTATATCTGTACCGTTCTATAATATTTTAATCACCTTTTAATCGCAGTTTATTTATTTATGTTATTCTATTATATTCTTAATCGATTGTATTCTTATGTATAAAAAGTTTGAATTCCCTTTGCTACTTTGGTTTTGTGGTTTGTGCTGTACTTCCTATATGTGGTCATTTGTGGGCTGTGGCTTTTTGAGTCCATGACCTAATGGTTTTATTCTGCAATTAATTTTGTACTTTTGTCTCAACTAGTTTGAGAACTTCTTTTACGGCCCTGTTAATATTGAATAATTATGTATGTATGTATGTATGTATGTATGTATGAATGTATGTACATGTATATTGTACGCTCTTCCTAGAACAGAATGTCGAACATGCCTCTACTAGCGTTACAGCAAATGAAACCGGAGGACGGCTTTTTGACTGGTCACCAATAATCGCAAAACCTTAAGATTTTGTTTTGTAAGCTTACACGTCGACATCAGTCCAGCATATACATATACACACATACATCTCCGGTTAAGCCGTTTCGACTTACGTCATTTCCGAAGACACGTCTGTCTTTCTAAAATATTAAATAAATATCAAATACAGTATTAATTTGTGTCGCCTGGTAAAACAACAATAACGTTCATATTATACTGTATTGTCAGTCTGAAGTTGTATCGATTGGTTACGTTCGTATTCGTGTACGGGAAATAAATAAAAAAGCAATAAAAACATAATCTGTATAGTATATTAGAATTAATGTTAAAATAGAGTATGCATCAAAACGAATTAAAATTCATTTAAAAACAGAAGCACTAAAAGTTACAGGTTCACAGTAACACAAATCGGAACAAGTGTACTAGTTCAGATATTTTCCGATGGGTAGCATTCGTGCTCCAGCCGCGAGCTTTTCAAATGTATTTGCGTCTACAGTGCTGTAACATTTTGTACAATTATTTTTTGCAATTTATATTTTAGTCCCATAGCTCCGAAGAAGAATTCTAGGGAATGTGATGAGCGTAAAGTCATATTGTTGGAAGATAAAGTGGATATGATAAAACGAAATGAAAAGAGTGAAAAGATTGTAGCCATTGCACGATCGTTTGTGTTGAGCCGTACAACTGTATCAACTATTGTGCACGGTAGAGATAGGGTTATGGCACCTGTGAAAGATGATGCTCCACGGATGAAAATCACCATCATCAACAAGAAAAGAGGACGAATCTACGATGAGATGGAGCAGCTTCTTGCCCTTTCGGTTGAAAGGCAAAATCGTCAGCAAGCAAATTGTAGTCAGGAAATAATTCAGGAGAAACCATTGTTTTTGTTTGAAGATTTGAAAAGGAAACATCCAGATGAGAAAGACATAGAATTTAAGGCAAATCAGGGATGGTCTTTGAGGTTTAAGCAGCAGCAGAATTTGTACTCTCTTAACAAACAAAGGCAAAGTGCATCAGCTAACGATGTTACTCCAGCGGAATTTCCTGCTACATTAGCGAAGGTTACTGAAGATAATGGATTTCTACCCGAACAAATATTCAATGTTGATGAGACCGGTATCCACTGGAAGAAATTACCAGATAGTTCTTTCATATCCAAGGAAGAGAAAAGAATTCCTGGCTGCAAAGTATGAAAAGAACGTTTGAACTTAATGTTGGGAGGAAATTGTGCAGGCGATTGCAAGCTAAAACCGCTGCTTATCTACTACGCGCTGAACCTCAGAGGTCTTAAGAACAAACCTAAGACATCTCTTCCTGTAATATGGATGGCCAATTCAAAGGCTTGGGTTACTATCATTATTTTTGAAGAATGGTTTTTCAGTCATTTTGATCCTGAAGCAGAAAAGTACTGTAAGGCTAAAGGGATTCTTTTTAAAGTTCTGCTTGTCTTAGATAATGCTCCTGGCCACCAGATAACGCTCTTGGCCATCCGGAAGACATCCCAATGTTATCATTATCTCCCTCCCTCCTAACACTACCTCGCTGCTGCAACCAATGGACCAGGGGATAACTGCGATCTTTAAGCACTATTATATGAAGCGTACATTACGCCATGCAATATCTGTAAGTGACATCGATGAAAGCATCATAGTCCGTGATTTATGGAAAAGTCACGACATCTACAAAGCCACAGTGAACGTAGCATCTGAAGATGAAGAGCACGGCGCTGAATGGTTTGCGGAAGAAACTGTGCCCATAATTTGTCAATGACTTTAAGGGCTTTGACAATGTCGAAGTGAACAATACCTTGATACAGTTGAGCAATGAAACGGAAATGGAGTTGGAAGGACAGGATTTTAATGAATTATTTGAGAAAAGTAAACAACCAAAGCCTTGTGAGTGGATTTGGTAGACGGAAACTGAAAGAAGCCCGTTGTATATATGTATATATATATATATATAT
>NC_068987.1:102734805-102735625 GCF_001194135.2 Octopus bimaculoides
TGTGTGTGTGTGTGTGTGTGTTTGTCCCCCCACTATCGCTTGACAACCGATGCTGGTGTGTTTACTTCCCCGTAACTTAGCGGTTCGGCAAAAAGAAACCGAAAGAATAAGTACTAGGCTTACAAAGAATAAGTCCTGGGGTCGATTTTCTCGACTAAAGGCGGTGCTCCAGCATGGCCGCAGTCAAATGACTGAAACAAGTAAAAGAGTAAAAGAGTAACACCTGACAAACGAAGAGTTGATGGAACTTCATGAACAACAGAAAAGAGAAGAGAAACTTGTTTCCGAGGCCCCTCGTTTTACGTTGAAGAAAACGCAAGAGGCTTTTCCTCATTTAGATAAATGTTTTGCCTTATTAGAGGCAAATGTTTTGTAAAAATATTGAGGGGTTCTGAAGATACTATTGCACCTTATTACTTAATCCTTGGAAATAAATAGAAGAAACATTGGAACTTCAGACAAGTTCGCACAACGATCTACACCATCACAACAGGAGTCAGCTGACAATCCCCAACAATCGACATCAGCCTTAACGAGTAACACCGACGCCAGCCATCAGGTAGACATACTGCATAGTATTTGAAATCATTTCTTTCTGATATAAAAGCAACCTAGGCATGCGTAACAATTTACCGAATTCGTAGGCAAACATGAAAACAACCTAGGGTAGCCTAGATTTGAATTATTACATGTATATACATTTAAATAATGGTTATTTCGACTTAAGTCGTGTCCTCTGGAATCAATTAACGACGTAGGGTGAGATATGATTGTATACATAGACATACATATGTGTGCTTGCGTGTATGTATATGTGTGT
>NC_068987.1:102735635-102738110 GCF_001194135.2 Octopus bimaculoides
ATATGTGTGCTTGCGTGTATGTATATGTGTGTATGTATATATGTCTGTCTGTCTGTCTGTCTGTATGTATGTATGTATGTATGTATGTATGTATGTATGTATGTATGTATGTATGAATGTATGTGTGTATCTAAAATAGAACCTGAAATGAAACTTAAACCAGCAGTTCTTCGAGCAATTCTTTCTCACGCCAACAGAAGTGATAAAAACACAGGGGAAAGAAAGTATGACAATCATCAATGTTCAACTGTAGCAAAACTATAAATTGACGTAGACATTGTACAGATGTAAAATGAAATTTTTGATACACCTCACTAGTATGTTTTTTTTTCTCTTTTTTTTTTACCGTATAATCGTTATATGATTAAAGGTGGGGCTTGGTAGGGCTGATTTAACTGATGATAGTATAACTATTTTTGGCGTGAACCGCTTGAAAACGTTTTGAATCTACTGTAAGAGTTAATAGTGACCATTGAGGTTATGAAAATAAAAAAAGGACACTGATAATGGTATTTAAGTTCATATAAAAAATATTTAGAGTAGTGTTAGCAGTGTGATGTCATCACAAAATTGGAAATGAAGCAAAGATTGATGTAACATACGAAGTAATTCATCCCAAACAGTTACTGGCAAACTTATCTATTCGATAAATTGGTAACGATAAAAGAAATTGCAGAGTAAGAACCGTGGTTGATATAATCGATTTCAGGTAATGTTCCAGTATGGCCACACTCCAAATGATTGAAGTCAATAAAAGAATACAGAAATAAAACAATCAGAAAGTTTATAAAATTAATATGTGACTAAGACATTAGAATTTAGAATGACCGCTACAGTGAAGTAAGAAGCAGCTGTAGCGAACAATGTAATTTATAATGGCCATCAAGTTTATATAAGGAGTACTTGGAAAGAGACATAATGTAGACTGACCACTAAGGTGGAATATATAATGAGTAGACATATTGTACATCGTAAGTAATAATTGTTACCAAAGTTATATAAGGAGGTTGCGGAGCAGGGATGGACATAAATGTTCGATATAATTGTTGACGACCACCGAGTTTATAAAATAAATATATAGAGCAGACATAAAAATGTATAGTGACCACTAAAGTGAAGTAAATAAAGTGTGGACACACCGTCAGACATAATTGATAACGGCTAGCAAGTTTTATATAATGAATAAGTGGAGCGGACATAACAATAAATACTGACCGCTAAGGTGATGCGAAGAAAGACTGGACAATGCGTTTGATAGTAGAGAGAAAAATAAACTAACAATTCAGCTTAGATAGAAAATTAGTCGAATATCATAAAAGGTAAGAGATAATTTGTCCACTGATGTTATATAAAGTACCGAACTAGCCATAAGAATCTAAAAATAAACTGATCGTTTAAGTAGTTCGAAGTAGCTGACTGACCAAATGAATCTGAAGAAAAACTGACTGTTATAGAGGAATGAAGAGTGACTAAGAAAGAGAACTTTGAGGAGAGAAAGTAGTAGTTATTATCTATATAGAGAAACTATTAAATAAAGAGGATATAGGCATTGTGGTGAGTGGTTTTCATTAATTTTCGCTGTTTTAAAAAGCAACGAGAATAGCTCGGAATATGTAAAACACTTCGAAAAACAAAGCAATAAATAGACAACGGAAAGAATAAAAATGGAAAGCAATGAGAGAAGTAATAAGAAAGAGTGAGCGATAGAGGGAGGGAGAGGGAGAGAAAGAGAGAGAGTCAGAGAGAGACACAGAGGCAGAGAGAGAGAGAGAGAGTCAGAGTAAGAAATAGTGTCAGAGACAGAGAGAGACAAAGACAAAGAAGATGGAGAGTTAGAGAAGAGGACAAAGAGAATTATAGGGAGGGATAGAAAGGGAGATTAAAGAGAGAAAGAGAAAGGAGGAAAAGTGAGATAGAACTACAGAAAGAGGGGAATAGTGAGAAAGTTGACAAAGAAATTAAGTAAGAGTGGGAGGCAGAGAGACAGAGAGAGATGAAGCAGAAAAGATGTGAAGATGGAGAAATTCAAATGACAAATCAAAGAGAATTATGTTCCATAGCCTAAAGGTCGTTGTTGTTTCTATTGTTATTGTTATTGTTGTTGTTGTAAGCCGCAGTAAAGAACAAGAAGGTATTGTTGGAAAGAGCGAGGGGGAATGGTAGTGAAATTTAGTGAAGTAATAAATGAATGAGAAATGAATGTAGTTGAAGGGTGAGTTAGTCTTGATGTGAAGAGATGAGTTGAGTAGAATCTTGAAAAACTGCTTACAATAACTTAAAAATTAGAACCATGTAAATATGTGTGTATGCATATGCGTGCGTGTGTCTGTCTGTGTGCGTGTGCGCGTGCGTGCATATATGTATACATACAAATACACATGCAAACGTACACACACACACACACACACACACACACTATATATATATCAGATACATACACCTTTTTATAAATATTATTAGATAACTGAAGAGCTG
>NC_068987.1:102738513-102739441 GCF_001194135.2 Octopus bimaculoides
TATATATATATATCCTGTGCTTCTGCGTGTATTTATGCACACATAGGTATTAATTATTTTTTTTTTTTACAATTACCGAAACTAGGTGAGAAATTAGTCATGCTTGAAACTAGTGTGATCTATACAATTAATATTTAATTTGAAGTTCAAAGTTAAAACCTACAAAGTAAGTTTGCCTTTGAATCACAAAAGAAATCTGTGAAGAAGATGCGTTACGTTAGTGAGTCATTTGCAACAGAGTTGGATAAAGAAGAATCAGGTTTACCCGTTAAGCAGTTTTTCTTAGTAACTTTAGATGTACGCTTGGGAGCAAATTGTTATTGCATCTTGTGACTGCAGAGCAAGTAACTGAGTTTATGTTAGTGAATATTTGTCGTAATGATGTAGTCCAGAGAAGTTTCGTATGTATCACAATAGCAATATCCAGCCTTGTGAGAAGTCCTTTTATGTGGGGAATAACATCTAAAGATTCGCATAGATCATTAACGAACAGATTTGAAGAATATTCTAGTTTTGAAAAGGATAGTTTTGATTTATAAGCAATTTTAGTAATGCTATAAATTTGTTAACTCTAGCACTTGCACTGTATTCTCCAGTGACTTTCAGTGTCATTTTGAAAAGTATATATTTCAAACAAGAGTTTAGTGGCGCCATCTTTAGCTGAGCAGTTATTCTGTGCTGATGAAGAGACATAACCCAGAAACCATTGGTACACAAATATTGCTTTGAGCTGCGTGGGTATACTAAACACTCTTGTTCGAAAATATAAGGACGCAGACAGTGTGTCGTATAGCCAGCTAGAGACGATGTTTCCTGTGGCTAAATGACAGTAACCTGGATTGCCACATTATGTTGGCTAATAATCTTTACTATAGAGTACTGTCAGTGAATGTCTCTCGTTCAGAGATTTAGAGATAATCATTTTATA
>NC_068987.1:102739451-102742936 GCF_001194135.2 Octopus bimaculoides
ATGTATGTATGTATGTATGTATGTATATATATCCATATATACAACACGCTTCTTTCAGTTTCCGTCTAAGGGAGATTTTGGCTGATATTATCAGCAATCCGTGCGACCACATAGGATTTCAATACCTGGTTTGAGTAGTTAAGTTGTGGTTGGTGTTTTTAGGGATATTTAAATGGATTCGGACCGTATTAATGTTGATTATGAAAATGAAGAATTACAAAATTAAGTATCAAACACAGTTGATACGGAGGATGTATTTGACGCACATATATGAATAAAAGATAGGTTGGTTGCATACGGGGCATCTTTTGTCACTGGGCTTTATAATGGATGTGTAATGACTGCGATACAATTTGAGAAAAGAGCCACACCCAAATTGTCGTTTGTCATAGGCCAATAATTACAGGTTTGAAATGACAGTAATGTGATTTGAAAGGAGAGACTAATGTATCACAACACATTAGAGTGTATGACGTTAAACAACGCTCTGGTATCTCAGCCATTCTATTGTCTTCGTAATAATCCTTTCTAATTTTTGGCGCAAGACCAGTCATTTCGAGGGAATTGGGAAGTCGATTACATTGACTCCAGTGCTAAGCCGATATATAATGTATCGATTTTCAGAAGGATGTAAGCCATCGTCGACCACAGCAGCATTTGAACTTAAAACGCAATCCAGGATAAAATGTTGCAAAGCATTTCGTACTAACGATTCATAGTAATTATTATTTCTAATATGGACAGATGTCTACAAATATGGACTGATGTCTGCAAATATTTACGGAATAATATAACTGATGTTCGTTAGCTTCAATGTTGGAATAAACATTTATTTTACCGACGCTGAAGTGACTCATTGGGAATTATGAGTGCCAAAATCAATTGATATCTTGATGATTTTGGCTGAAAGGAAAAGTGTTGCATCCACATATAAGTAAGTACTCCAAAGATCCTAAACACTTATTAGACAAATATAGGGCTTAAGACTTGTGATACCAAAGCAACTTCATAATTAAATTCCAGAACTAAGAATATAGAGGTAAGTCAAAATCAGCAACACAAAAATTAGAATGTTAAAGTACGGGAATAAAAATTCTTAAAGATACATAAAATATGTTATATAGAACTCCCACAACTGAATGAAAGTGAGAAAAAAATAGAAACGAATGTTAAAGAAGAATCAAATAAGTGTTTAGAAGCGAACTAAATGCAATATTGAATAAACACATTAAATATCCCACTTATTAACTACAGTTTCTCTATAATAAACCGGAAATTAAGTGTAGTCAAGAAACACATAAGAAAACAATGACACTTATAAAACGATTTATAATATACGACATTAAAGTGAAATAGATTAGATTTATACATCACGTATCCGTGGACAGTGTCGTCTCATACAAATAGGGAATTATCGTAAAAACAACTAGAGTATGGATGACAAGGCAACGGAAACAAAACCTATTTGCTAGAAACAAGGAAGTAATTAGGTATAGCACAAAATTAGAGATATACAAGCAGCGGAGTATAATGACAACACTGTCACTGAAAAAGAAATTGAAATAAATAATATACAACATGCAACCATAACTCTAGTTATGGTTTACAAAAGAATTTTGCCAAAGTAAGCAACTATATGTTGAGTATCTGACAAGATACTTATGATGTAGACGCTTACTTTGAACCAACTTGTTATCAGTGTTAGTCTAACAGCTGGAAGATATCTTCATGGCTGCATAACACCACGGCCAATCGGAGAAAAACTACCTCGCACATATGACAAGCAGTAAAAGGCGAAAGATGTAGTAAATACTTGGAAACTATTAACCAAATTGACTTAGGCTATCAACTTGTAACTGAGTCAGAATATACTGACACATATGGCTGAATAAATAATCATATTCAACGGAGGCTATGCTAATAAGACTAAAACAAGATAGACGACAAATGGTTTTGAAAACCCGACAACTAAATGTAGATGTCACAATATCACACCGAAATAATTTTGTATGAATAAGAATATAATGGCAAATCATAGCAAATATCGGAACATTTATAATAGAACCGACGAAGAAAAATTCTATCTTTATCAATTTAAAACTTCTTTCCAGCCAAGATTGTTACAAAGAAATTCAGAAGCTGAGGAAAAATAAAGTAGATAGGTTTAATAACATAAATCTCATAGCTATTTGAATTTATTTTTTTATTACAGTTTATTAACGTTGAATAATGAGAGATACTTAGCAAATAAATGAAATGAAGGAAAAATGGAAATATCTAATGTTGGTGTTCCTAATGAACAACAGAAATTGTTGAAGTTGATCTCTGAAACAAACATCACTTACCACTAATTTTATACTTGATACGATTCCTGGTTTTCTATGGTTGGTGAAAGACTACAAATCCGAAACGTTCATTCCTCTCCCTATCCTCGTCCTAGCATATTTATATGTTCTGTACTCTCGTCCATTGTTGTATTACTCTTTCTGCTTCCTGTTTGTTTGTTTTTTATTCCACTTACAAAATGATATACCGTTACAGTTAAGATGTATGACAAAGAGGAATGTAATAAGTATATTTAGGAACAGTTAAGTAAAAAAAAGTATGTTGAAAAATTACAGCCAAGGTTCTTGAAATAATACATCTAAGTAAAATATAGAAATAACATGGTTAAACAGTGCAAACACCTACCAAGATAAATCTTCACAATCTGAGTATACGAAAAAAAAAACAAAATATAAGAGAAATACAAAAAAAATACATTGATAAAACAAAGAATTGCATATAAATGAGGCACAGTTTTGCGATTGCTGCGTTACATAGGAAATTAACGCTAGGTACTACTACTACTACTACTACTACTACTACTACTACTACTACTACTACTACTATAAGGTGAAGATGATGATGATGATGAAGAAGAAGAAGAAGAAGAAGAAGAAGAAGAAGAAGAAGAAGAAGAAGAAGAAGAAGAAGAAGAAGAAGAAGAAGAAGAAGAAGAAGAAGAAGAAGAAGAAATTCCTTAATTGTTAAATGATGCTGATGATAAAAGGTATTGGTGAGAATAATGATGAGAGTAGCGAAGAAAATAATAAAAAAGGTGTTTTGAATAATGATGGTAAAAAGTATAGCAGAAATTTGATAAATAAATAATTATAGTAATTATAGTGTAGAAAAAATAGCCCGAAAAGAATAAATGAAAACACGGTCATTGGATGAATTATGCGTAAAGGTTTACAAAGTTGTGAAAAAACTTAGCGATGCATTTAAATGTAATGTTTTAGTAAAAAAAAAACAGCTTTCTATCATACAATATATATACACATATACATAATACATACATACATACATACATACATAAACACGCACACATGTACACACACGCACACAAACAATCACTCACGCATTCAACGTTTACTAATCGATGCAGTAGAAACATGTGTAGGTCTATTTGAAACTGTATATATATATATATATATATATAT
>NC_068987.1:102743268-102747158 GCF_001194135.2 Octopus bimaculoides
ATATGTGTATTTTCATACACTGTTTTTAACACTGTTTTTAACAAGTTCACCTTAATATCAGAGAATGTGTGACAATCAGTATGTAACACTACAAAGTTCATACAAAGCTTTATACTTTAAATATATTTTATCAAAGTAAATAAATATTTTTAAAAAGTAAGTGCATTTTCAAACCTTCTTTCATATATATATATATATATATATATATATATTTATATATAGCTTTATGTAAACACATATGCGTGGAGTCATATATATACTTAAAAGAATAATAATATGAAATCATATAGTTCAAATGAAAGCACATAAATTACAAAACGCATACTTTGTATTGTTTCTTGTATTAGCCATGACATATCTTATCTTTCCACAAGATAAGTGTACTTCTTAGTCGTTTAATATATTTTTTTATTATGTAATGTATAGATTAGGGTTGGTGTTTGTATGTAAATTTTCAGTATGTAAATTTTCGATAAAAATCCTAAACTGAAATTTATTTTTGTTGGTTCTTCTCTTTCGTTTTTTGTCCTCTGAATACACATTTCGATTTCATCATAACTCTTCAGTAAAACTGATGGGCAATTATACTTATATTAATAGTGAATGTAACAAAAACTAATTTTCCAAGTATTAACACTGCTAATGGCAGAAGAATTAATCTTCACAAACAGTAACTTTTTAAATAGATATATTATCTCTATTTAAAAAGTTATTATTTAAATCATGCTGAAGATTTCTAACCAGAATGAAATAATGCCATACATGATCACCACTAACTAGAAGCTGTAAGGACTTAGTAATAGATACAAAAAATGAATAAATACAGATATTAGATGCAAAAAGATGTGAACTGTACACATCTTTCTCATCGTCTTCCTTAATTTCAAATTCGCATTTGTCGTCCCACCTTGTGTTGGGAGATAATGATTTCGTTTTTATTAGGAGTCTTAGCTAGAGGGTGATACACGTAATAAATGATTAATTCCATTACAAAATAATCACAAATAAACTGTGAATTAGATAAAAGGAATAAGAAAGGGAGTTGTTTGATCACATGTAAAAAAAAATGTTCATAGATATAAAGAGACACTTATATAAACCGATTAAAATTTACCCTGATGCAAGTATTTGTAGTACTAACAGATTCAACACGACTGCTTGTACGTGTGTGTGTGTGTGTGTGTGCGCGTGTGTGTGTGTGTGTGTGTGTGTCTGTGTGTGTGTGTGTGTGTGTGTGTGTGTGTGTGTGTGTGTTTGTGAATATTAAACATGGTTACGTAGCAGAATGAGTTTCAATGCACAACTGTTGTTTTCATCCCATCCTATGCAAACCTGATTCAGTTTCAATGAATTTATGCGGCTAAAAAATATTTAAGTATTTCTGAACACGTTCATTTTAAAGAATGAATATATTTCCTTTCGCTTTCCGTCTCATTTCACTTCTATTCGTTTGTCTTGATTTGTATTCTGCTTTTCCTATGGTTTACAAATAAATTTGAAATATTTGCATAAATTATATGACTTTGACAAAAATTGAAATGTTACTGTTTATTTTACACCTCACTTTCAAACGTGGAGAAAGCTTCACGTATGATATGAGTTTAAAGATAAGAATGTCTTTGATTGTTGGTAGTTACCAGCATGCTGATTTGGTTGAGTTGATGAAGATGAGAAAAAACAAACTCCGCTGAGATTTTGCAATGATATATCGTTACTAGTGTGGAGGCGCAATGGCCCAGTGGTTAGGGCAGCGGACTCGCGGTCATAGGATCGCGGTTTCGATTCCCAGACCAGGCGTTGTAAGTGTTTATTGAGTGAAAACACCTGAAGCTCCACGAGGCTCCGGCAGGGGATGGTGGCGAACCCTGCTGTACTCATTCACCACAACTTTCTCTCACTCTTACTTCCTGTTTCTCTTGTGCCTGTAATTCAAAGGGTCAGCCTTGTCACATTGTGTGACGCTGAATATCCTCGAGAACTACGTCAAGGGTACACGTGTCTGTGGAGTGCTCAGCCACTTGCACGTTAATTTCACGAGCAGGCTGTTCCGTTGATCGGATCAACTGGAACCCTCGAAGTCGTAAGCGACGGAGGGCCAACAACAACAACATCGTTACTAGCAGGACCGAAAGCATATGTACAACTTAGATAATTCAAAGTATGTATCGGGTATTGTTGGCAATGACAGTCGACGGTACATGCTGTCGAATGTTGGGCATACCAGCTGTCGTTGGTCTTGCCTGAACCACGTACCACTGACTAGATAAGAGAACTATTTATAGTAATATGTCAATGTCAGGAAAACCGCCCCAAAGATGAAATCCATACGTTGTTTGTCCAGTAAAATTGTTTGTTTACAATCACTGGGATTTAATGAATTAAACATCACTAGGTTTATTGTATTTGAATGATCAGCTTCTTGCTTGCAAACGTAACCGATAGTGAATATGTTTTTCATGCTTGAAACTGTTATCCAGTTATTGGTTTCAAATCTTTGAGAAAGTGGATAAGTCGATTACACCGACCCAAATTGTAAGACAAAGTTGACAGGAGGAATTTGAACTCAGATTGTAATGACGGACGAAATGCCGTTAAACGGTTTTTGTGTGTCGCGCTATAAGCTCTGCCAGCCCGACGTCGTCGGTGATTCAGTTATTCACATCAATATTTGACGACATCCTGTTTATTGTTATTCACTTGTTTTCATTATTTTTTTTTCTTTTTCTTTTTTTTCTTTTAGTGATTCGGTTTTCGGACTGCCAAATATTCCTGCTACCAAAGAAACCCCTGTGAATAGCTTGATGGCAATCTTAAGTCTCCGAATATTTAAGTAATGTTAAGATGAAACCTGAAACATGCGCGTGAATACACTCACACACAGACACACATTCACACAAGCACACACATACACAAACACACACACAGCATACACACAACACAACACACACACACACACACACACACACACACACAAAAACAGCACACGTGCGCACACGCACCCACGTATGCATATATTACTTAATTTGAAGTATTTATTATCAATCAGGTGTCATATTAATAAACGCTTTGTCATTAAAACATGTCAACGATATCCTTCCATATACATTCATTACGAACGTGGGTTATAGAAGAAAAAATATTGATATATATAATGGTACCACTGCGACTGCGACTGCTGACTACCATATCAACGATAATAATGATGTTGATGATGACAGCCACGACGACGACGACGAAGACGACGCATTTACCAAATATCTTAGCAGAGATTGAAAGAGGAAATATATTTTATAAATGTGTTGCAGGATTCCTGATGTGAAACCGTGTGTTGAAACAGATATTATTGATCTTCAGGATGGTAAAATAAACACACGCACTATATATTCCTTTTTCACTCGTTTTATTACTGTTTTTATTTTAACTCATGTCCATTGTCCGGAAATCTTTCTTCTTCAGCGACACTTTTCGTCCTCGTGTGTGCTGCTGTTTCGCTTGGTCCTATTCTCTTTTGTTGTTACCATCCTCACTATTATCGTTATTCTTATAGCTTTTGTCTCCCGTTCTGATGACCCACCTTTTGTCTTATTTTCGTTCACTGTTGCTGTTGTGGCTATTCTAGCCTCTTAGTTTAGCATACGTATTTTAGAAGACGGTTAAACAATTTAATGTTAATGAAAGTTCAGAAAGCATTTCAAATGTGGTGCAGCAATGCGTGTATATGCGTGTATTGGTATACATATCTTTTACTTTTTACCTTTTACTTGTTTTAAAGTGCGGCCATACTGGTGCACCAACTTGAAGAATTTTTAGTTGAATGAATCGCCCCCAATACTTATATTTTTAAGCCTGCTGCTTATTTCATTGGTCTCTTTGCCAACCGCATTCATATA
>NC_068987.1:102750245-102756407 GCF_001194135.2 Octopus bimaculoides
TATGTATGTATGTATATATATATGTATCAGGTCACCCCATAAGTTCTGTCCGATTTTACCTTTTTTTTTTAAATTGAATGAAATTTAATAGTATTTTAGAATGTCTAATGGAATTAAAGATTATTTTTATGCATTTGTGTACTTTAAACTAATTAAATATTATTTTTAAAGAATAACAGAATTAAAATTTCTTTGATTAAAACCCTTTCTAACATGGAAGTATCCAAAGAGCATTTAAGGCACATAATGCTTTATGAGTACAAAAAAGGAAATTCTGCAGCCGAAGCGACTCGAAACATACACTCAGCTTATGTGAAAGAATGCTTAAATGAAAGAACTTGCAGAAGATGGTTTGCAAAATTCAGAAGTGGAGATGTCACCCTTGAAGATTAAGATCGAATAGGACGTCCAGTTGAGTTTGATGATAAGCTCCATAAGGCATTACTTGAAGAAAATCCTGCACTATCAGTTGAAGAACAGGCAATAAAGCTTAGTTTAAACCATACAACTGTTTATCGTCATTTTCAACAACTTGGAAAGGTTCCTAAATTTGGAAAATGGGTGCCTCATGAATTGTCCGAAAGCACCCGTAAATCCCGAGTTGACATCTGCTCTTCTCTCCATTCTCGCGAACTTATTTCACCCTTTTTGGATAGACTTGTGACTGGTGACGAAAAATTGATGTTCTATCGAAGTATTAAACGTCGTAAACAGTGGCTTGGTAAAAGGGAAAAAGTTCAACCACAACCGAGAAGAGAACTTCGTGGGAAAAAGGTTCTTCTCTCTATCTGGTGGGATTACAAAGGAATAATTCACTTTGAATAATTACCACCTAATGCAACAATCAATGCTCATGTCTACTGTCAGTAATTAGAGCATTTGAACCAAGCTTTCAAGAAAAAAAGACCCGCTTTAGTGAATAGAAAAGGAGTGATGTTTCATTAGGACAATGCGCGACCCCACACAGCAAAGATCACATCACAGAAGATCGAAGAGTTTGGTTGGAAAAAAATTCCTCATCCACCTTATTCTCCCGACTTTGCTCCTTTAGACTACAATTTGTTTCGTAGTTTACAGAATCATTTGGGGGACATAAATTTCTCAAGCCAGGAGGATGTCGAAACTGACATTTCAGAGTTCTTCGCTTTGAAACCAGGAGAGTTTTACGTCGATGAGATTAAAAAGCTTGTAAATAGATGGAAGGAAGTCATAGATAATCAGGGAAAGTACATTGATGATTAAATTTCAATTAAATATAACATCTGATCACTTGTTTTAATTATTAAAAATTCGGATAGAACTTATGGGATGACCTGATATATATACACACACACACACACATATATATATATATATATATACGGTGGGCTTCTTTCATTTGCCGCCTACAAAATATACTCACAAGGATTTAGTTCGCCCGAGGCTATAGCTCAAGACACTTACCCAAGGTGCCACGAAGTGGTACTGAACCTGGAACCATGCGTCTGAGAAGCAAGCTTCTTACCTAGATAGCCACACGTGTTTGAGGACATCTCTTGTTTGTAACAAAGTTCACTAGTGATGTTGAAGATGTAGGTGAAGAAAATAGGTTGATCTTTTAACTTCACTGAATATCTTGTCGTTCCAGACTTCTTTTGCGCAGTGAGCCGAATGCGTTGTTTGCCTCAAACAGTTCGATGACTACCTTTCCTCGATCTATGAATCAGATAAGAAGATACCCAGGGTTGCTGTAAGGTTTCTGACACGTCAAAATGTCTTCGATGTGTCAATTGTTATTCAATGCTTTCAGATTGTCATCAGACTGCGTTTGTGTTCTGCATATAATTTCAACAGAATGCTCTCTGTCAGTAGAGTTAACAAAACCTATTCCCAAAGTATCTTTTTCTATGCTTCTGAATAATTGCATACACTGATTTTGAGTTCACCATTCGCTTTTTCAACTACGGGCGAGTTCTGATTGCTGTAACGTAGAGTGCCATAATACTCGACCTTTCCAGCAGATGTGCTTTAAAAGTGAGTACATACACACCGAAGAACATATTGTATAGCTTGGCTTTAACTGGGAGCTGTGTAGAAATGGAGTGATTCATTGGCAGAATTTCAAGCCACAAATAATTTGTGTTCCTAATCATAATACCAACTCTAGGAAGGTATCTTCAGAATCTGCCTTTCCTACTAGCAGAGGGCGTGACATCATGATAATGAGGGCTACATTCTTCTTGGAGATGAATTTTAACTATAGACAGGATGCCAACATTCACCCTTGAATTCGAATGCACAAAAATAACATAGTGTTGTTCAGAGTGGTCGATGTTTGCTGTACATCGAGCACATTTCTAATGTTCCTGCATGCGAGTTGTTGCTCCTGCATGTCTGGTGAGGCAGGTTATGCAGGGAATTTGCGTTCAGCCGTATTTGAAGCAGTTCTTTGGCAGCGAAAAATTACACGAAGGAAATGGTAACCGATATTAGTTTCACCACCTTTTTGTTTTTAATATTACTCTGCATGCGGAACACTGTGTTTGCATTCGAGAAAACTACTTGATCGTACACAGTACTACTGGGTGATGTTTTCATTTTTCAAGTCAGCATTATATGACGCATGCACATGAACCGGCTGTATAGAGGATTGGCTGCAATGAACAGTCACCGCTTTCACCTAATATTAGATACACGTAGAAAATATTCAGAAGATAAAGCAATCTACACTGCATCAATACTAAATTTAAGAATAAATCTAAATATGGGTATATCTCTCACGATAAGGTTTCCGTTAGAAGAGAACGTGACTAAGAACTGTATGTATTCTAGCCAAATTAGATGTGGCAGTGAGTATAAAAGTTAAAAACGATATAAACAAACCTTGTAGATGGAGAAACCACGAAATCGTAATTCGAGGAGAGAGAGAGAGAGAGAGAGAGAGAGAGAGAAAACGTATATGGCTGATCATTTTTGCAGGCAGCAGAAGTCACTTATGTAAAACAAAGTAAAAATCAAAGTTAAAAACAATACTGACCAATGCACCAGAAAAACAAATCAATTTAAATGTTGGACCATGGAAGCATTCCCCCGAGGCCGAGTTCTGAGCTATTCACTGAAAACTGTACATTTGAGACTTTCATTGAAAACCGAGATACAATAAAACCAACAACCATACGAAACATATATTTAAAGCTTCCAATGTTCTCTACCTAGTTGTATAAAAGGACAATGGAATAGCTCGAATAATCTCTGTTTTGGAGTGAAGTGTAGTAGTTTAGCGAGTAGACATAAGTCCAGTGTTTCATTTAGTCAAGCTCTCTGTCTCTCTCTATATATATGCTTAATCATTCTTTTTGGAGTGCAAAGTAGGGAATGGCATCATCATTTACGAAACTACTAGTCAGAATATGAGCAATGAAGAGAATAAGAACAATTCTCCTTCGATTCTATAAAAGAAGTACAATTTCAAACTCCATATATATATATATATATGCATATATGTGTACAGGACGTCACAAAACGTAAACAACATGGAATACGTATATATATATATATATATATATATATATATATTACACAGGCTTCTTTCAGTTTCCGTCTACTAAATTCACTCACAAGGCTTTGGTCGGACTAAGTGGCGACCGCTGGAAGCCTCATTCACAAACGAATTAACGAGTTCAACTTATATCGAGTGTGTGCGCGCGTGTGTGTGTGTGTGTGTGTGTGTGTGTGTGTATACATATATACATATATAAAGATAGAGTTAAACAGACTAACACATATATACATAGATGTGTGTATATATGTATGAACGGATGCACATACACACACACACACACACAAACACACACACACACACACTCACTCACATACACACATGTTTGTCTGCGCATCTATTATGGTTTAAACTCGTATATATCGAGATAGATAGATAGATAGATAGATAGATAGATAGATAGAGAGAGAGAGAGAGAGAGAGAGAGAGACAAGAGAGAGAGAAAAGATAGAGAGGGGGGGAGGGAAAGAAGTATCACGCATATACTTGTATGCGTATATGTGTGTGGGTTTATTGGTTTGAGCTGCTTCTCTTGACGCCTCAGATTAACAGGTGTACGAGAGTATATTTCCAAAGGCTTTCCTCAAGAGATTTGCATCAATTTTATTTTCCGGATTTGTATTTCCCTTCTATTTCATTTATACTATTCTAATTAGTACCAGCTGCCTACGGCTGCCGATTAAATTCAGTAATAGCACAGCAACGAAAATGTGTTACGATTTACCAATATGTGTCAACTCATTCTCTGAATACAGTGGAGCGTGTAATGTAAATCTGTATCGTTGTGATTTTAACCTCTCGGCGATAAATTTTACTTCTCTCTTAATTGAGCAGATAAAATAAAATATCAAGCATCCGGGTGTTTACTTTGAACGTTTCTTGAGACGAATTAACAGCATGAGAAAGTATTATTACGGATGTGAGAAGTTGAGCGTAAAATATGCAGTAACTGTAGCATGCTGGACTTAACTTGTTTTAGTATAATACAGTATTGACAGTTCATATTTTAATAGTGTAAAAAAAACAAAAAAACTACAATATAAATCATCTCTTAGTACAGAATTATTCCTTTCTATTATAAGAACAAGGCGTGAAATTTCGGGGAAGTTGGCCAGTCGATTACATCAACTCCCGTGCGCAACTGGTACTTAATTTGTCAACCTCGAAAGGATAAAAAGTCAACCCCAGCGGATTTTGAACTCAGGACGTAACGGCAGGTGAAATACTGCTAAGCAGTTCGCCCGGCGTGCTAACGTTTCTGCCAGCTCGCCACCTTAGTTATCTCTTACTATTGTAAAATTCTATGCGCAAACGAAAGGCCAGAATTTTGGAGAATACAGTGGTTGGTTAAATCATTACCTGGAATATAATTTACTGGAACGTTGTTTAGTGGAAAATTCTCTCTAGCTGAATCGACCTCAGATCGTGCAAGTCCTACTATCATAACATCATAACGTATTTTCTTCGTTGTTCTTTTGATTCTTTCGTATTATCATATTATACGTTGTTAAGGTGGAGAGTTGGCATAATCGTTACCGTGCCGAGCAAAAGGTTTGCCAGCATTTCGTCTGTCTTTAGGTTCTGCGTTGAAAGTCCACCGAGGTCTACTTTGCCTTTCATCCTCCCGGAGATGAGAAAATAAATACCAGTTGAACACTGGGATCGTTGTAATCTACTTAAAACTTCTCCCGAAATTGCTGGCCTTAAGTCAAAATTTGAAATTGATATTATATGTTGCTGGTTGTAAATTGAGACTGTGTTGAAGCTCACTTTGTCTCCGATTTATAGTACAAGTGTCAGTCGAAAAACCGATATTTATCACAAATAAATGTATGCTACCAATGAGAACATTTCTTTTCTTTTTGCTCTAGTCTTAAGCTATCTAGTGTTTATTTCTTCCAGACTAATCTAATCAAAACAGATTTTAGAAAATTTGCAAAACAATAAAGCTCAATTGTTTTTTTTTATTTTCTGCAAAGCAACATTATTATTAAATTTTCAACGCTAAGTGTTTCGAACTCCGTAGAGCAATCTTGAATCTCCAAGCGAATGACAAGTGTAACCTGGTTTCATTTCAAATTGATACTAGTTAAATTCACTTAAAATTCAATTGCCGTTGGGAAAGCCGTCGGCATAATACAATCGAATAGTAAACACATTTATACCTAAGATACTCTGTATGTGTACATACTAAAAATATATAAAACATTTAGTATATAAATGGAAAAGGTATTTGCAAATAATTCTTCAAGAAATAAAATATAAAACTGAATCAAAAATAAAGAATTCTCTGAAAAAAATATCTCTTTTATATTTGTTGTGACCTTTGAACGGGGAGTTTAGAATGAATAATCATATGATTTGTAAGTATGATAGTTAGTTTTCATTATTTGAGTTGTGCTACCCAGTTGTTTGACCGCATGTATACTTTTATTAATTTTATATACTTAAGAATATAATTGCCTACTCCCAAAAAGTAACAAAATTAATTGATAGTATGCCTAAATGGACATATTCATAGTAGCGTCTACAAATACAGAAAAAAACATGGCGTAAACGTTTCTATAAAGACAAGTTAGATGAATAAAATTTGAGAACACACATATCTATCTAGCTCTCTCTCT
>NC_068987.1:102758406-102764755 GCF_001194135.2 Octopus bimaculoides
ATATATATATATATATATATATATATATATATACTATTACAGGAACACTGTCAATTCATCGTTGCTGTTTGTTTGAAGGTTCTTTAAAAGATTTTTCTTCTTTTCCTAAGACTTAACTTGATTTGCAAATTTTTCTCCTCGACTAAAAGATGTATTAGGAGTACACGAAGGAAATTTCCCCTTACTTTCCATTATGATATCTAAAGAATATTTTGTTTTTAAAGGTAATTGATCTATATGGGGAAATAATCTATGAATAGCTAGAGGATTTAAGCTCTTCGATAATAAGCATTGTTGAATTACTGTGCTTTAAATGATTTCAATAGAGAAAACCTAAGATCCAGCTCTAGAAAAATTCCAGTTAGCTAACGTAAAAAAAAAATTGTATGCAGGTTTATTTTTAGGCCATTTTAATATTCACAATAATTTAACAGCTCCATTATAAAGGAGTTTATCCCTGCTCCTCTATTTACAAGGATTCTTCCCTTAACTGGAAGTTGGGTTCAGAAATAAAATTTTTAAAATACTCATTTTTCTTGGAGGCTCAGGAGGCTTCAAACAGAAGGGGAACTTCATTTTGATGCAATAAATACATATCGTAATTGAAGACTTTACTTGTAAGATACTAACTTGTGTCTGAAGTTAGATGCACAACCAGTTTTAAACAAATAGCAAGTGATTAGCAAGATTTCTATAGAGAAGAACATCAATTTATTTTTCATTCTGTGTTTCTGTCTTTTTTGTGTTGAAATTAATGCTAATGCCAATAGTCTGGTGATTGTCCAAAACAGAGGGGTAGTAAAAAATAAATTGATTTGTAGAGACTCTGTGGTCCACCATTGTTAACTACATTCGAGACACTATCGCTGAAGTACTACCGAAAATGGAGCCTGAAGTGCGATTCATTCACAAAGAAACATGTTGGTGGAATAAAGCAGTGTAAGCATGTTCTTTTCCGAGCCAAAGGGAGGAACGCATGCTAACATGAGGACCACTATCGATGTATACATAGAAGATTTGATGATAGCGATAATGAAACTTATTGAAGAGATATATGGGGAATCAGTTTTTGATGTTATTGATACTGCTAATTTCTATACATATATGATTTTTGCTTTGTTGTTTTTCATGGCGGTTATAAATGTTTGTCTGCTTCCTATTTTCAGTAATTCGCTATATTTATTTCCTTGTGTTCTTGTTTTATGGAGAGCTTTATTTCCGTTGATTACAGTATTGGTGTATTGTATAGGAGGATGTTCCTAACTATTTTCTTTAATAATACAGTGTTTATTTTGGTGATTGTGGTGTTGTTGAAATCTCAAAACCTTAATTCCGTTTCCTGTTGGAACGAATGCGACTTGGCTATTCTTATTTTTGAAGTTTGTTAAAATGCTTTTGCTGTGTTCATTGATGTATGAGTGTGTTGTAAGGATGATGAAATAGGAAATTAGGCAAATGTTTTGGATTGTTTGACATGTGAATATGGCAACTAGGTATTTGGATGTGAATGTGGTGTCTATAAAAAAAGCTTTTATAGTTAGTTTAATGAAGCGTACGCTTTTCGGTGTCGGTGTTGGGTGTTAGATGCGTAAAGAGAATTTAATTGTATTGCTAATATGTAACCTTGCATGTTATAAGTATCTTCTAAATTTTTTAAAAGTTATTTTGTGTGCATTACAGTTCCTTCAAAATGATGATTCATCACAAAAAGTTTAGTTATTTCAAACTTAGGGTGTCAATTAGTGGAATCGTTTATGAAATATGATAAATTTGATGAAGCATTCTTAATGGTTGAAAATACTTACATTTTCGGATTTCGTCCACGATCTGCACTTGACCGCTAACTGGTCAACATATATTTAATCGATATTATGCATCGAATTCTCATCGCTAACTCATCACTGAAGCGTTACATCATGTTTTCTTTTCTGAATTCTTTATTCTGTAGCTTATCTCAAATATCAATATTAACATCCATGGATATATTTTCAAGGAGATTTGACAACCTCGGCAAGCAAGGTGACTGTGGCTCTTTCATTAGTTCATGAAGATTTAGTAGTTTAAGTATGCTGTTACAGCGTAATTTTGTTATCTAGTTGGGACTAGGAGTTTGAAAGTGATTATTCATGAAGTAGCGGAAATTTTAAGGTTGATATGGAATCAAACTCAGCCGCCAGCATTTCTAACTGTTCTCTGAAGTTTAGTATTCGTTGACGTTTTAGTAGATTCAACATATCTTGTATATTCTGAGGATTTTTATAGTATATACATTTATGAGTGTATCATCTCTTTTAAAGTTGATGCTGTGAATTTGAAGGAGATTTGCTTAATAACATAACAGATAGATTGACTAAGCAGAGTTTACTCCATTAGTTTAGGAGTAAGTTCTAAGTTTTAAGTCCCAGAAATAAGGTAGATTTGAAGACTGAAGTATATCAATTCTTTTAAACTGCTTTTGAGATTCCTTCGTGAAATATTATATGGTTTGTAAATGATATTATTTGCCGTGATGACGATACGTTTGGCTGCAATCATTTCTGGCAAACTTTGTTTTTCTTTTTCTATTAAAAGATAAATGGATAGCACTGGAAAACACTACTCGATCCGGGTCGAATACGAATTCTTACAAATCAATATCTTTATATAACAGAGTGAATTTATAGATTTACAAGTTAGCTTTCATCTTTCGTTTTATTCATTATCAGTCCAGTAACGGGTAATGATGATGACTTGAACACAGGACAAGATTTCTGTTTTAACACCATACTTGTAACAAGGAAGGCTTCTTTATGTATTTGAAACTAATTTATGTGCTACAGTAATAGAAACGGTGTTCATCTAATAAGACTAATGGAAACATTCAGATGAATAGCGTAATACACACAGAAAGTCTTTTTTAGAAACTCAACATTTAGGCAAACTTTTGCATATCAAATACGTATTCAAGTGCTGCGGTGTGTCTTCGTCTTCGATCATTTCAGGTTGAATATGCAGATGGGGAAAACAGCTGTTTGGAGAGTGTACACCAAACTCGACTGGAGATACTCTGAACATTTTGTGTTCAATTTAGCTGTATTTGTATATTCGTAGGACTCGCTCACGGACAGTTCTAGTCAGACAACCGAAATATCATGTGAACAATGGCTGTTCATTGAATAAAATCTCAGTTGCGCACATGACTGAATCGTGATTTTTACGATGCAAAACGCTGAATTGAATCCAATTCTATATACTCGTATATAAATCAAGAGAACTTACACCATAACCTAAGAAAAGTATAACCATGATTTAAACTGATGTCCTTGCTTACAGTGCCGATGTATTCCATTTCGCAATGTCCATATATATGACCTATTTGTGGATAGATAATTATGATAATTTACTGTGAGCGTATGAAACAATCTCTCTTGGGATAGAAATGATAAATACTTAACCAGGATATGAAACGGTGTCACATGATACAAAATAGTTTTATACTGAAGTATGACTTCGGAGAAACATGATCGGAAGACGTTTATGCTTAAATAATTATTCGAGTCATGGTTGTTAATGTCAATTTTCGGTCAGCATTCACAGGATACAGAACTGCGCTTGTCGATAGCCTTCAAATTCAGTCAGATCTTCATTAAGTTGAATGAAGTTCGTTGAGAACAATAAGTTTAGTAAACCTAGAGAAACCTCATTAGGGGATGTGCTTACTTCATCGCATAAGTGAAGAGGCGTACATACGTAGAGTAGACAGCAGTTGAGGCGCAATAAACACCTTGCTGGTTCAGAGCAACATTACAGCGCCGTTTATAGCAACAGTATATGAGATATCGCATGTGTCAGCTAGCATTTATAACATGATTGTGAGTGAATTTTATCGACGAACACGACGATCAATTCCTATAACGATGTGATATAGAATGTTTGAATGCGTGTGATGTTTTCAAATGGCAATCAATTTCAGTTCATAGAGATTATATAACAATTATCAAGCATTTGCCTCGGTTTCTAAGCTAAAACTCAACAACACACAAAAGAAACATATTTAATGGCTTAGTCAGAGAAACAACTGCGCCTATAATCTTTTAGCGCCTCGGTAGGAAGCTCTCAACTAGTGGTAGTAGTCGAAGACGTTATCGTCCGAACAGAAGCATAGCCAACATTTTTGTAATACAGTTATAGTGGATTCCTTTAAAAGCACTCAAGGGTCTGATAGTATTATTAAACGTGACTGATGAAGTTTGCAAATTATACAGGTACAACGAAAAAGAAGTTTCGTTGTTCATATCGATCTACAAGGTGATTTTTGTTAAGTCAGAGAAGTAAACTTGTGGAGTGTATTGAATTAGAAATCGTATTGCGATCTCAGTTTCCTGAGTGCATTCCTATTGTTCTAACCGTTAACCAATTTATCCTGTTACATATTGATGTCTTAACATTTTTATACTCTTCCGTGAATAAGAGTGTAGTAAAGAGAGAGGAAAGAAAGAGTTGAAGAGGAGAACGACAGAGTTAAAGGCGAAAGGAACAGAATAAGGAAGGAGATAAAGAAAGAATGGGAAAATTTGAGCTAGGAGGGAAACAGACAGAAAAGACAGAGCACAAAGGTTATCATTAATTACTATCTCGTGAGCATGCGTGACTTAGTCAAATCTAAATGAACAGATGCAAGAGGAGAAGAGAAAGAGAGAAACGAAGAGAAAGGGAGACAAGGGAGAGAGATAAAGAGAAAGAGAGAGGGTGATGGAGTGAACAAAAGATAAACGACATCAGTTGATTGGTTAATGTCCATTTTAATGCCACGCAGGGAATAAAATGCTCAAAGATAACGATGATTGCTAAGGGAGAAAAACAAGTGCAACATCAACAGCAATAGTCATATAAAAAAATTGCCAACAACAAAAGGAATAATAACAATATCAATAACAGTAACTATAATAATATGAAGAAAACAAATCGAAAGCAAATAAACCAAATTTGTATAGATGCTATACAAAAATCAATTTTTTTAAGTCAGTATCACCAGTCTGGTTTTATTATTCGTAGCTGGAGAGTTGTTAGTTGGTAAAATCGGCAGTGCTGAATAAACATAAAACGGGGGTGAGGGAAGTGATGTACTGAGTTACGTCCCTTTATGAATTTGCCGTTCACCCATTTTGGCCTCTACGAAATAAGTAGCAGTTAACTGATGGGATCAGTGAAAACGACTATTTTTTTTACCAAGATTTGTAGTCTTGAGCTGAACTGAGACATAAATACTTAGTGCTTCGCCCCTTTAAGATCCGAGAGCATATCTTGTGCTGAATACAGTAACAAACAGAATAGTAATATGATTGATTAATTACTCTGTATCCACGTTTTAAATTTTCCTAGAGAACTTTCAGTGTTCGTTGAAATGTATTAATATATGCCGTTTTTCTTCTTTACAATAAGCGTCTGCCTCTAAACATCGGAGTTCTATTTTGCTTTCCGTCGTTCAAGGATCGCTAGAATAATTATAATTAATTATAATGGTATTCGATAAAACTAATTAGAATACTCATCGCATTTCCTTGATATATTTACCTCAACATTACTTGATTTGCTACCCCGTTCTGAAATAAATTTGTAGCGCATTTTTGTCTTTCGTTCTTCTAGAGTCCATTAAATGCCATAGATTTCTATTATTCTTTAATCTCAGCTGATCAATCTCTCAGTATTTCAACTACAAAGTATCTTTTGGCTACTGTTTCGGATGTTAGAAAAACAGGTTTTGTTTTATACATTACGGCTATACCTCGCTTTAAGGATTATTATGTGAGATCCCAGGGAAATTTACCTGATGGTCCTATCAGATAATGTAACTGCGTAAATGGCCACAATATGATTCGAAGAATTACTGACAATCTTTACTCTTGATCCGCAGGTCAAATTCAATTGAGCAGAAATATCATCAGAAGTATTAAAACCATGATATTCACGTCTTAGTTTACAGGATTAGCGCACCAAATATAACATTCTCCAATATGTTCTCTATAAATATGCAAAAAAACGCACTACTAATTTTAGTAGATCGAACGATGATACAGAGGTCCCTTCGGTGGCCTGTGTGCAATACCAGTAATATATTGTTATTAATTTAATCTTTACATCTTCTTTGACTTTGTTTCAACAAAAGGAACCATTTTTAGATGTCAGACAAAAGTAAATCAAATGAAATGACAAAAACTATTTCACTTAAACACCGCTCCCTCGCCACACTTCAATCTAGCATTCATTTCTTCTTCTTCTTCTTCTTCTTCTTCTTCTTCTTCTTCTTCTTCTTCTTCTTCTTCTTCTTCTTCTTCTTCTTCTTCTTCTTCTTCTTCTTCTTCTTCTTCTT
>NC_068987.1:102765104-102772822 GCF_001194135.2 Octopus bimaculoides
TATATATATATATATATATATATGCATACGTATACACAGATGTACGTATGTATGCATGTCTGTATATCTCAATCGGTTGTCCTTGATTCAAACGCCGGGCCTTCCACGTCCCAGTCATAAACTGGCTTTTTGCCGAAGTACAAAAATGAAAAATAATTATTGTTGACAGAAACGATAAAGCATTTTTGCTACATGCTTTACAGTATTTCATTCTGATGGTTTCAGTTCTAACAGCATTATCACAGAATATTTTATTGAATCGATATCAACAGTACACATGAAAATTGGCTAAATGCCTATTCAATAAAACCCCTCGCAATCTTCATGACTATTATTATTATTATTATTATTATTATTATTATTATTATTATTATTATTATTATTATTATTATTATTATTATTGTTATTATTATTATTATCATTATTATTATTAACGTTATAGACATCATCACCATCATGAGCATCAGCATCATCCTAAAGTTTTTGTCAGTAAATATCGATATTACGAACTCTTTTTCCGTATTTAATTGATTGCTCTGAAGAAGGACGGGATTTTATTTGGAAATATTGTTTTAAATATTCTCGAGTATGGAAGGGGATGAAAGTCTGCGCCTCTAAATGAACAAGACAGCAGTCTTTCTACCTGCCTTCTACAATCTGTGGGCGAAGATATTTTTTAAAGAAACACCAAGAATTTTGACGGTCGATCAAAGATGAACTGTTGGAAACGGTCATGGCACCTATGGTGTTCGGCTTTGTCTGACTGAAATGCTTTGGTAAATGAAGGGCTTATGATAATTATCTTGTCCAATGATCGGTAGATGTAGCTCTCTTCAAAAATAGATATCTACTTACTGCTGTCAGCCATCTTCACCAAAAGAAAGAACAGGGTGTTTATACTGTAGGTTCACACGCTCAAGCTGCGCCAGGAGGAAGGCCCACGCATGGAATTCCTAATATATTTGTAGAAGTTGAAGCGTTAAGTATTTTGCCAGCTCGAATATACGTTTAATATTAAGAGCAATGATAAATAAATGAATAATATTTATTTTTTTATTGCCCACAGGGGGCTAAACATAGAGGGGACAAACAAAGACAGATACAGGGATTAATCCGATTACATCGACCCCAGTGCGTAACTGGTACTTATTTAATCGACCCCGAAAGGATGAAAGGCAAAGTCGATCTCGGCGGAATTTGAACTCAGAACGTAAAGACAGACGAAATACCGCTAAGCATTTCGCCCGACGTGCTAACGATTGTGCCAGCACGCCGCTCTAATGAATGAAAAATATTCTTTTCTACTCTAGGCACAAGACCCGAAATTTGGGGGGATTGGAAGCAGTCGATTAGATCGACCCAGTACTCAGCTGGTACTTATTTTATCAACCCGAAAGGATGAAACGCAAAGTCGACCTTAGCGGAATTTGAACTCAAAACGTAAAGACCGACGAAATACCGCTAAGCATTTCACCCAGCGTGCTAAGGATTCTGCCAGCTCACCGCCTTAATAAATGAATAATATTAACTGAAAAAGAACAATGAAATACATACTGTAATTATGAGAGTGAATCGTACGACCGAAAAGATTACAACACAAAAAGTTTTCAGTAACTGAAACAGGCTTAAAACAAAGTATTATTCGTATTAAATGATCAAGAAGAAAACACACAGTATTAATGATAACAAAATAAGAAAAAAGTATATTTGAATGGCTTATATCACACACAAATAGCAAATGAACTTGTAGAGATATTCGTATATGCAATGTTTGCCTAGTACAAATTCAAATGGGGAATTACTTTTGTTTGTGCATGTGCATAAACTGTAGTCAGCTTATGAACATTTCAGCTAGGGGTAGTTTCAAAGGGGTCCCTGTATACCGTTGCTCACGTGATGCCGCAAGACCATTATAAACATATAGTTTTTAAAATATAGAAGATACATACATGTATATATATATATACATAAATGCATATATATATACCCATATTTATTGGCACACGTACACATGCACACACACACACACACACACATACACACACACACACACACACACACACACATATATATATATATATATATATATATATATATATATATATGTATGTGTAAGCATTATCTTCTCCTCTGTTGAAATCTTGTAAATAAGGAGCAGCCTTTTAACAAACATACCATGTTCCATCGTTAGAATATGCATAACAAGAGTAAATCCACATCCTGAATTTGAGAAAGAAAAGTCTTGCACATTTTCACTGTTCTACTTATGCGAATTAGCTGTTTTGATTTCTTTTTATGAAAACCCTAGCTTATCCACATTGTCACTTGAGCATTTGCTTACAAAGCCAAGTCCAATGCTTATTGTTACTATAAAATGTGAATTCATAATTTGGATATAGAAGCTGAAAGTTTTGAAGCAGTTGTCGGTAGTTATCCTCGTTTTCTATGATTTTCGAAGGGATATTCACATCTGCAAGGCAGTTGACCTCCAAGGTGATATATACATTTTCACGTCTGTCCCAAATGACAGCATCTGGTATGTTAAGTTTACACTTAACAGAAGATTTGATGAAATGTTCCACAAATATTCTCTGTTTTGACGTTTATGTATGTATGTTCATATTCAATAACAGCGGAGTTTATCAATATCTATTCCGAGGCAGTCTTTTTTTCGAACGTCATCGTATATTTTTTTTAATGAAGCTTTGTGTCACGTATGGAGGATTATGCTGATGACTTCTTGGGCAGCTTCCAAATACACGTGTGACATCTTCCATAGCAATGACGTAGCCTAGACCATGGATTACATCTTGGGGCGGCAAGGGCTCCACTATTTCTTTTGCTTACCAGGTATTTCGTCGCTATCTTTTGTGCTTCAAATGCATTCTTTTATTCCTTTAATTGTTTCACTCATTTGACTGCGGCCATACTGGAGCACCACCTTGAAATTGTTCAGTCGAAGAAATCGTCCCCAGGAATAATTATTTGCAAGCCTACTACTTATTCTATCGGTCTCTTTTGCCGAAACACTAAGTTGCGGGTACATAAACACACATATACACACACACACACACATACACATACACACATACGACGAGCTTCTGTTAGTTTCCGTCTACCAGATCCACTCACAAGGCTTTCGTCGGCCCGAGGCTCCAGTAGGACACACCTGCGCAAGGTGCTACGCAGTGTGACTGAACCTGAAATCATGGGGTTGAGAAGCAAGATTTTACCACACAACCACGCCTGTGCCTAAAATAAAATGCTTGTGACCGGACCTTTAATTTTCGCAAGAGGGTTTCTTCAATGAGTGAAAAGATTTACCTCTGGAATTTTATAGGAAATCAGAAGGTAAACTACATTACAGGAGACTACTTAGAGGTTGTGAAATTACATTTATTGCTAAATTAGCAGTGCTAGAAAATGTTATGCTTATCATTCATAATAAAAATCTGATGAAAAAATTACAAAGGTCAGAAAAGAAATTTTATATGTAAAAACCAGAAGCCAAGCTCATAAAGAAATATTATATAGTCATGAAGTAATAGAAAAATCTGTATAATATATAAACAATATTTAAATTAGTAAATAGAGAATAATAAGGGATAAGGAATATAAAACAAAGAAATATGAACTAAATGATATAAAAAGCACGAATGAATTTTATAAGGAAGAAATAAAAAATATTAATTGAATAAAGGTCAGGAATCGGTGAAGTATGAAAATGGACTGAGGATGTATTCCTTCTTTTAATTAAATGAAGTAATTAAACTGAGGGTTTAAAATGTTTTATTTCTAAAATACTTCAAGTTGTAGTGTGAGGGTATATTATATATACGTATGTGTGTGTGCGTGTGTCTGCGCATATGTACATGTGTGCCTATGTATATAAATATAGATGCTTAAGCACTACTAATGTGTGTTTGTGTGGATGTGCGTTGTTTTAATATGCTGTATTAATGGCCAAGTAAATATAATTTTTGTTTATACATTTCCCTAAAAGATTCGAGTCTATGTTATGCATTAGTTCAAAACAGATGTTAGCAAATTATTATGTAAAAGATATTAAAGAAATTTAAATATAAATGTTGCATAGCTCAAGTTGCGTGTGAGCGCGAGCGCGAGTGTGAGTGTATGTGTGTGTGTGTGTGAGTGTGTGCGAATATATACGTGCGTTAAGTTCACATCTTTCAAACCATTTATTCATTTTGATCTTATTGAAGTCACTAACAACTACAAAGAGTGCAAGTAAATTCGTGCTAAGCTCAATATTTTAAATTAAACTAACAATAAATACTAGCACTTGATTACCGGTGTGAAACTGATAGCACAGATATATTATAACATTAACTACATAAAAATTATATAAGGAGTTTACTATGGAAATACATTAAATTTCACTTATGGTATCCTAAGAAGTTCCGCTGAACATAAAAACGTGAACGAAATCTCATTTATAAATACATACATGTAAGGTAGTTTAACTCAGTGCAACGGAAAATTATATTTAATGTAAATAAGTAAATTTGTATAGATCGGTGTAGTTAAATATGCAGATTGTAAATCAGTAAAATATTTAAATAAGCAAAATGTATTACGTAAAACTGTATAGAACGGTGTACCGTGTAAAAAGGTAGGAAAAAATATGTAAGGTAGTGATTTGGAAATTTACATAAAATAATTTGGATAGTTTAGTGGAAATATTGAAGTATATACGAAATGGAAATCATGTAATATTAGTTATATAAGCCTATGCAGAATGAAAGTCATGCGTATATAAATGTGCATAGACAGTAAAGAAATAGAAGTATGCACACGCATAACCTTATATAAATGCAAAAGAAAATGCGTTTAACACACATAAACAATTCCATGAGTACGCTCAAAAGCACACTTATACGCACACACGCATACACACACACACACATACATATTCATAAACGCAAGTACATATATGCATATATAGACGTAGAAATATGAATATTTACTAAGAAATGTATGAAAACACATGGAACAAATGTTTATATTGACACTTATCGACCCAGGGAAACGTATATTCATTGATACAGATATGAATATACATACCTAATTTCTATGAATACGAACAGCTTCATATTTTCATATACGTTTATATTTACGTTCACACACTCACACACACACACACACACACACACACACACACACACACACACACACACACACACACACACACACACACACACACACACACACACACACACACACACACACACACACACACACAAACATGCACTTACAAACTTCTGTAAAGTTGCATACTTATATGAAAACTCGAGCTTATTCATATCGAAATGCATAAAAATTTCAAAGAATATAATTATATAATCTCGACTATTAGACAAACTTTATAAACAAATGGCGTAGCGTAAACAGCAACATTACGTGTTGAATGTTATCAGAATAAAACCGAACGACAATACAAAATATCCATTTTGTATTGAATTTCATAGTGTAGAAATTGTATGAATTGACTGTCTACCTTAAGGGAGTGTCGTTACCTATTTGTTTATTGATATGTTTATTCTTTTATTAAAGTCATGGCTATCAGCTTGTAAGCAGTAAATATTCATTGCATTTTATGGTGTAGATATTTGGTGACACCAAATATCTACACCATAAAGAGAAGATTGTTTCACAATGTTTATTAGGTAGCATCTATTTTCATTTGAGATTTGAGATAATTTAGTGGCACAACCTTGGTAATGTTCTTTTATTATGATCCTATATATAGCTATGCCGCGAAAGAATTTCCTGAAACCTATTATATAGTTTTACCACTTTTTAATGAGTTAACAGTTAACAATTTTACATAGAAAACAAACCTTAAAAATAACGAGTAGACGAAAGCAATACATTTCTTTATTGCCCACAGGAGGCTAAACATAGAGAGGACAAACAATGAGATGAAGTCCATTACATCGACTCCAGTGCGTAACTGGTACTTAATTTATCGAACCCGAAAGGATGAAAGGCAAAGTTGACCTCGGCGAAATTTGAACACGGAACATAACAGCAGACGAAATACCGCTAGGCAGTTTGCCCGGCGTGCTAACGATTCTGCCAGCTCGCCGCCCTGAGGAAAGCAATAGGTTGATCATGCACGTATGCATGATTTGTGACAAATTTCTCTAAGAGAAGTGATGCGTTATTGCAGTTGAACTTTAGATTAGTATTATTAGGTTTTTATTTCCTTCTGGTTAAAACTTACTGTAATTTGCAAGAAGTTATGATTTGATAAACAGATATTTATGTTGTTTTTATTCAACAAATTATGGTATCTATGGTTTGGTAGAAAAATGTATGTTTCTGTGATATACATTCGTAATTTTGACGTTCGACGTGCAGCCACAACACTCCAATCATAACACAGTTCAATTCTTATCGTTTTTAATCTATACAATCATTACTATTTTCACAACTATGATATTTTTATCAGACAATTTTATTGTTTTGCATTTTTTGTCCAAATATCTTAATTTAGTTCAGTTATTTAGCTTACATGTCTCCATTATATTAATCCTACATCACTTCTGCTCTTGGATAAGTTAATAATTCCTTCAGAAACCTCTGTAGTCTATAGTTTCCCTATTCCCTCACGTTCAAATTTGTATTCCAGACGCTCTTATACACTATACAGCGTATATTATTTTTTGCTATTTATCCAGATTTTCTTAGTAACAAATCATACAATTTATGACCTTCTACTTCTTTTTTGTTTTAATTTTCGTACATAATAGTTTCGGAACTTTATGTTTTCAGTAACAGATTTTGACTTTAATTACCTCCTACAAATTCAAATATTATATTTCTTTATCATCACTTATCTTAATATATTTTTTTTCCTTCCATTTCCTCCCTTTTTTATATTCCTCATTATCTTCTTCACCTTCCCATACTTTTATTTCTTTTAATTTTATTCTTTCTTTATTTTCTCATTTTTATTACATCTGGTTCATTATCTCCCTCCTCCTGAAATATTAAAACTGTCTCACCACACTCCCACACGATTCCCGACTGATAACAAACCGCAAATCTTTCCCAACATATGTAGTCAAATTCACGACAAATTTTAACAATTTTTCAAAAAAACATTTTAACATTTTTAACCTTTTGACATTTCAACCGCAGACTCTTTCGCTACATCTGCCACTTGCTGCCCATTCACAGTCATGGGTTTTATTTCTATATTCTTCCCCCAGCTCAAATAAAATTTGCATACTCTTATTTGCATTTCTTATTACATTTTATCTGTTAAGCATTGGTATCAATAATTTTTAATATATCAACATTATCGTATGCAGAAAATCTACATTCACATTACTGATACTTATTTGTATCTTACTATATTGCTATTAATGTTGTTGTTGTTGTTGTTATTATTATTATCATTATTATTATTATTATTATTATTATTATTATTTTTCTTATCATTATTATTATCACTGTGGAGGCACAATGGCCCAGTGGTTAGGGCAGCGGACCCGCGGTCATACGATCGCGGTTTCGATTCCCAGACCGGGTGTTGTGAGTGTTTATTGAGCGAAAACACCTAAAGCTCCACGAGGCTCCGGCAGGGGATGGTGGAGAACCCTGCTGTACTCTTCCACCACAACTTTCTCTCACTCTTACTTCCTGTTTCTGTAGTGCCTGTAATTCAAAGGGTCAGCCTTGTCACACTG
>NC_068987.1:102772832-102777832 GCF_001194135.2 Octopus bimaculoides
GGCACAGGTGTCTGTGGAGTGGTCAGCCACTTGCACGTTAATTTCACGAGCAGGCTGTTCCATTGATCGGATCAACTGGAACCCTCGACGTCGTAAGCGACGGAGTGCCAATCACCACCATTATTATCATTATTAAAGCGGCGAACTGGCAGGGTCATTAGCACGCCAGGCGAAATGCTTAGCGGTATTTCGTCTGTCTTTACGTTCTGAGTTCAAATTCCGCGGAGATCGACTTTGCCTATCATCCTTTCAGGGTCGATAAAGAAAGTACCAGTTGCGTACTGCGGTCGATCTAATCGACTAGCCGCCTCCCCCAAATTTCAGACCTTGTGCTTATAGTAAAAAAGATTATTATCAGTATTATCATTATTATTATGATTATTATTATTATTATTATTATGAAAGATTCTTGGATAATTTTTAATTACCGGTTATTGTTTACGTGGCAATAATAAATCACCAAAGGTTTCACTTAGTGCCTTCTGTGACTCAAGGAGACAATACTCTCCTTAGAATGCGAGCTGTACCCAACAATGCTGTCTTCTGGATCACTTCGAGCCTGAAGCAGCTCCACTATTCTTAATATGTTTTCAAAGCCCTTGGAAATTGCTCCTAATGCTCAAATTACTACCGGTATCACCATTACTTTCCTATTTCGTCCCGAAGTGGATGGTATTACTCAATCCTTTCTGTTTTTCTTACAGTTCACCCTCGAATCTCCTGGTATTGAAACATCTATTTTCTTTGCTTCTTTTCCGTCTTTGTGGATGGTCACGATATCTGGCCTCCTTGCCTTTGTGACTTGGTCACACTGTATGTTAAATTCCACAGTATTTTGTAATTATCGTTTGCTATTACTCCTTCTGGCTTGTGTTCATACCATTGTTCACCTCTCTCGAGGTTTGAGTTACCGCACAACAGCCAATGGATATATCTGGCCACATTGCCGCGTCTCCTTTTGTATTCGCATTGTGCGAGCTTACAGCACTCACAATATGGCTTATACTTTCTCCCTCTCCCTTCGCAAAGCACACCTTACACTGTGGCGAGTCAGCGCTTTTATCAATGTGATATTTGGAGTAGTTTGTTCTGAGAGCTTGTTCTTGAGACTGCACACTAATGCTTCAGTGGAACCTTATAAGTTTTCTTTCTGCAGCCATTGCCAAGTACTTTTCCAATGAACCTCATCTTTATTCTTCAGGAACTGACTGTGCCTTTTCTTGTCCTGCCAAATTATCTTCATCTACTCTCTATGGTGTTTCTTAAATTGTGTTAGATTTGGGCCTTCGTTCACTTTTAAGGTTCCCTCCATTTTCACTGCTTCAATCATTTATTTTTTACTCCTCTTGACATACCAAGTCAGGCTATTCTACTCCTCCCTTACACAACCTTCACAACACACTAATCCGCGACCTCCTTCTTTCCTCTTTACATACGATCTTGACACATCACTTTTGAGGTGTAGTTCCCTGTTCATTGTCATTAATTTACGTGTTCTCCAATCTGAATCTTGTAATTCATGTTTCTTCCAAGATATTATTCCTGTCCTATGTCTCATCATAGAAACTGACCATGTGTTAATTGCTCTGATCTTACAACAGCCATTTTGCGTCGATTGGAGCACAAGCTGAGGTCTCCTCAAACACTGTTTCCTGTGCATTTCTTTCATCTTGTGTTCATTCATCTTATCTCTTTCAGTGATACCCAGGTACATATATCCTTCCTCTCCGACTTCCTTTATAGTTTCGCCACATTCCAGCTTGATCCCATGGCTTTTGCTGATTTTCCCCCTTTTGTGAATCATTACAGCACATTTCTCGATCCAAAATTCCATGCCAATATCTTTGCTATTCATCTTCACAGTTGCCGTCAAACTCAATTTCTTTCTCAGTCTTAGCGAATAGCTTGAAGTTATCCATAAAACACAAGTTGTTTACTTTCACCCTGCCAAGCATGTATCCCATACGCATCTTTCTTAAAACGCTGGTGAGTGGCAGTATGCAGACAACAAACAGGAGAGGTGACAGACTGTCTCCTTGAAAGATTCCTCTTTTGATATTTATCTGTCCCAGCTAATCTCCCCATACTGTGAGTTCAGTTCGACACGTTGTCATTGAGTTTTGTATTAACTTCAGCATATTCTATGTGACCTTAAGCAGTTTAAGGCATTCAATAATCCACGAGCGTGAGAGCATGTCATATGCTTTTCTGTAGTCCACCCATACCATCGCCAAATTTGTGAGTGTCTCTTCTTGCAGTAAGCCAGGATTAGGGTATGGATTAGGGTTAGCCAGGATAATCTTATGGATTAACAGTAATTGATCCTTCGTTCCTCTGCTCTTACGTCCACTGGTAGTAGGTCATTATCCTCTAGGTATTTATATATGCTGTTTGATATGATGGCCGTCATCAGTTTCCACATCAGTGGCAAACAAGATATAGGTCGGAGATTTCCAACCGCATTCCCTTTACTGGGGTCCTTCTAGCATAGTATCCTTCCTCCCTTTGTCATCCTGGCAGGTTCTTGGATGTCACTACTCAGTATTTCGTTCAGCTGTCTTGCAATTCTCCTGTGCAGAGTTGTCAAGTTTTTAAGCTAAAATCATCTCCTCGGTTATTCTCAATTTCTTCTACTGATAGTCTTCACGCTCCTCTTTCAGTGTCTTTAACCACTCTGCTTCAGTTTCGTGTTGTTTCTCCTTAGACCGCATGTTTGTCTAGAATCTTTTGTTTTCTCCAGCATCCGGCACGGCGTTTTCACCTTTTTCTTTCCCATCCAATTCCTGATAGTCTCATATCTGATTTTGTTCGAAAAGTATTTTTAATCTGTCTTTCTCGATTTTCTGTTCGTATCTCTTTAGTTTAAGAGCTTTAGCTTTCAACCAATGCTTTAATTCCCCAATCACAATATTGACTCCCTTTCCCTTCACCCTATATTTCCTCTCTAGCTCAACATATTTCTCTCGATGAGCTTCATTTCTTATTCTTCCGTTTCAGAATATTAACATACTTTGTGGTCTCGTTAATAGTCTGCGTTATTTTCCTCTTCCACTATGGTTCCTTCAGGTTATGTTGACATTTACCTTTGGCTTTCAATCCTAACTTCCGGGCTATAAAGATCGAGATTTCAATTATCAGACAGTTGGTGTTTGTGATGTTGTCATTCCTGATATCTCATGAGATATCATTTATCTTCCTCACCCTTTCATTGAGTTTCTTTCTGTCTACTTTTTCTAAACCCCGTATAAAAGCTCTGTTCACCAGAGGTCCAAGTATCAATGATTTAATTTAAAATGGATGTCTGTTCCTCGGTTCTCTCATCGCTTCCCTGATCAATATTGGAAAAGTATTTCCTTTATGATGATGAGTCGCACTGAGTAATAAAATGCCGACATTATGACTGCTGCTCCATGTTTGTAAAGGCTGTAAGATGTGACATGCACATCATGAAAACGAAGCTCCTGCAAACTGTGATGGTCTTGGGTATGATGGTGATATCATGGCGCCCCACATTTTGAACAGAGTCTTAGGCGGCTATGTGAAGTTAATTGGGAATTGTTATCAAACCTTGCTAGAAAGGGTTGCTGTTGGAAGGCTTGGTGGTAAACCTCCTGAAAGAGTCAGAAGCGGACATCAGGGAATTTTTACGAATACACCAACCCCAATGTATTAACTGTTCCATTTGAAATCCCATAGATTACTAGGGGTAGGGTTGAGGAAGCCACCAAGTGTCCTTACTGCTACATCATGGCCGAGCAGAGGCCGTGGTGCATGCTGGGAGCGGGAACACTAAGTAAAATATTTTTCCAAATATAATCTAATTGAATTTTTCCGATTTTTGAAATACTTGAATTTTTGGACGGGCTATTGTATTTTCTTTTCCTTTTACAGAAGCTATCAAATTTAACTTGAACACCATGCATTTCATTTTCTTCTATTGGAGTCTTTCCAGACTTGGAGTCAGGACAGGTTCATTTACCAGAGCCAGTATACATAGCTATGATTAAGAATACTAGAGTTATGTAGAATTCTGATGTAATTCGCCTGTTAAGGTTATTTCTACAGATTTTCTTTAGAAATTACAGTTAGCTTTGATTGTCATACGACGTTTCGTATCTGAGACGCCTGGTGTAAACATTAGACGTCTGAGATACGAAACGTCGTAGCAAAATCAGTACTGGCTATGCTTTCTATAGAAAATCTGTAGAGATAAAATTAATTTGTTATGTAATAGCACTTCTAACACAGTAGAATACAGCATTGACTTATAAAAGCGTTCTATCTATTTTGTAGTATATTATGGTCGCATAAGGAAATACGGTCCCTACAGGACATAGATATCAACGTAGCTCTATCTACTGAGCCGCCGCTGTACATTGCGTAGTTCTTTAATACTTCGTTGTCTTGTGGCTTAGCATGAATAATAATACCAGCGAAAATAGATTCTTAGTAGGCTCATCACTGTCATGATCAACACACATACGCAGTATTATCAATACCAAGTAGAATCAAAATGCAGTGAGCTGGCAGAAACTTTAGCACGCCGGACGACATGCTTAGCGGTTTTTCGTCTGTGTTTACGTTCTGAGTTCAAATTCCGCCGAGGTCGACTTTGCCTTTCATCCTTTCGGGGTCGATAAATTAAGTACCAGTTAGACACTGGGGTCGATGTAATCGACTTAATCCCTTTGCCTGTCCTTGTTTGTCCTCTCTACGTTTAGCCCCTTATGAGTAATAAAGAAATAAGAAACGTTAGCACGCCGGGCGACATGCTTAGTGGTATTTCGTATGTCTTCACGTTCTGAGTTCAAATTCCGCCGAGGTCGACTTTGCCTTTCATCCTTTCGGGGTCGATAAATTAAGTACCTGTTGTGTACTGGGGTCGATTTAATCGACTGGTCCCCTCCCCTAAAATTTTGGGTCTTGTGGCTAGAATAGAAAAGAATACCAGGTAGAATCTATTCTCTTTGTTGTGAGATATCACCACCAAATCTGACACG
>NC_068987.1:102780455-102781197 GCF_001194135.2 Octopus bimaculoides
ATATATATATATATATATAGCATGAATTAATACTAGGAGAGGGATTTCGTATTAGACTTTTATTACCTACAAAATAAACAATCTAAATTACACCTAACTGATGCATATCCATCACCCACAACAACTCGGATAATCCTCACGAGTTAAAACCTCATATACTAAAAAAGATCCGAATAACATGCATTTAGAAATGTAACTTTACACTCCAGACGTGTAAATATATATAGGTATATGTTTCTATATATATGTATGTATGCATGTATGTATTTATATGTATGCGTATGTGATGGTTATATATATATATATATAATAATAATATTAGGGACAAAATCCAAAATTACAGGTTAAAAAAATTCAATTAAAATCAATTTATAAAAAATTTAAATTAAATTGAGCCTTATAGATAAAGTATATATAAAATATATAGTTTTAGGGAAAATAACCAATTTTCAAGAACTCATCGATGAAAATCCACTATCACATATAGAAAAATTAATAATTAAAAGCACAATAAATGAGTATAATATAAAGTAAAGTAAATATCATAAGATAAATATAATAAAAAGATTACACGTGTTTCGTAACCAATTTTCAAATAGAAAAGAAATTTAAATCGATTAAAATCAATTGAAATTATCGAAAATAAATTCTATTCAAAAATATAGCTACTCGTCAGATCGTAAGTAGAACAATAATTAGATATATATCTCAACCAACAATAAGTACCAAATGAATTAATATG
>NC_068987.1:102781953-102785057 GCF_001194135.2 Octopus bimaculoides
TATATATATATAGATATAGATATGCATACATACGTACAACAAACTCAAGAATCTCGAAGAGGCCGACATAAACTAGTTCTTTGTAATTGAGAATAACTAAATGACAGTTGGGGGTCTGCGCCTGAACCATTATAATCTCCACTGCTATGCACACCAAGTTCCCACTATCTGTAATGGTCTTTAGGGTGTGTGCAATGAAGGTCAATTCATGCCTTCCAACTTTTTCTGCAAAGCCTTAAGTTCAATGCAACAGCCTGGATCGCGAGAGAGTTTCTCGAGGAAGGGCGTAAATGTTCCAACAAGGCTTTGCTCCCTCCATGGGTTACACCAAACATTCGGCTTCCTAGCCTTCCTGATTTAAACCCTTTCGATTGAGACCTAAAGTCGTTGATGTCTCCCACTGGGGAAGTTATGGCCAAAAGAGATAAAGACTACCTGATCAAGCTATTTAATTTTCATTGAAACTTCATCGAGGCATTAGTCGGGATTGATGGAGGCTTTATCAAATAGTATTTTGCAATGTTTATGTAAGAATATGTGCAACAAATTCTATAAATATACATTGGCTTCGTTGTAATAGCTTAAACGTTTCGGCCGTTATATATTTTGCACAACTTCAGGTGCCTGTGCTTTTCTTAATATTCTAGAAATTTAGAATAGAAGTCTTTATTAAAATCGATTGGTTTCATTCTATTTCCAAACTAATGATTTTGTCCGTAAAATTTATTCTACCCTTAATGTGACTAGTGCATCTTACTAGAAATATATCAGTCTAGTTTTATTTGCACAATAGTTGTTTATTAAACTAGCTAAAGTACATAAACTACTTAATAATTCAACAAGGCTGACAAAAATTCTCTCAATCTATAAAGTGAACTTAATGATGGCTTGGTTCAAAATTCGGAGAATATTATCGACTAAGGTAAGCATATTATTGCGCTGAAATATATGTTAAACCAGCATTTAATTATTATTTTACCCAAAATAGGTAGAGGCACAATGGCCCAGTGGTTAGGGCAGCGGACTCGCGGTCATAGGATCGTGGTTTCGACTCCCAGACCGTGCGTTGTGAGTACTTATTGAGCGAAAACAATTAAAGTTCCACGAGGCTCCGGCAGGGGATGGTGGCGAACCCTGCTGTACTCTTCCACCACAACTTTCTCTTACTTCCTGCTTCTGTTGTGCCTGTAGTTCAAAAGGTCAGCCTTGTCACGCTGAATATCCCTGAGAACTACGTTAAGGGTACACGTGTCTGTGGAGTGCTCAGCCACTTACACATTTAATTTCACGAGCAGGCTGTTCCGTTGATCGGATCTACTGGAACCCTCGACGTCGTAAGCGACGAGGGTGTCAACATTACCCAAAATAACTACGTGTGTAGGATTTCTTTCCATAAAATTTTTCGACGAATCCATTGCATAAATACTGATAAGATTGTTTTTTTTTGTTTTTTTTTTTTGATATTTTTCTCTTATTTGAACTTTGAAAAATTTAATTATGCGTCGGTTATGAATTCTAAAGCCGATTCTTCATGTTGTCTTATTTGACGTATATTAGTTTCGATTAGTTTCAAATAACACCTCATTTTTATATACATATGGCTTTATAGGCTCATTCGCTTTCTTACTTGTGTCTTTTAAAAGCTCCTTCTTGTTTTCATCGCTCACTGTCTACGAATGCCTTTGTAAATTAAATTTTGACAGTATTGTCTTCTTCTCAGCTAAGGTTTCTAAATTTCCGTGTTGATAAAATATTCTTCCGATGTGATTTTCATATAATCCTTACAAAAAGAAGGATCTTATTGATTGATAAGCACTAATAATAGTTCTGATAATTAATCATAATTGAGAATTTGATAGCATCCCATATAATCCGCAGATTCCTTCGAATGTGCAAAGTGAGCATGCGATATTACGTTATTGAAAAACCTGTTTTATAAATGCAAGTTTCTCAATGGTGAACAAAAGAAAATACTAAGAGGAAACCATTGTTACTATCAGTGCATCAGCTAGCTAATTGTAATAAATGAAACATTTTATAACCCAAGTGAATGACATAACACTTGCTAAAACACACACGCGCACACACATAGTCATACGCTTAAACACACACGCTGAACCAAACATGCACAAACTACTATAGCAGATACTTCAATAAAGAAGTCTGCGTACTTTATGAAACACATAGAATTTTAGGAAGATAAACAAGTAAACACAATTGCATACGAGTGGAATTAGTATTAATCAGTCCAATCAAACTGCTTCAAATATTTTATAGTACCGCATAAAAATGTTATAAAACGAAGTCGTAATACTGACAGACTGTCACAGCTGCTAAAATTATTATGAATGTTAAGTCGGGTCTCATTAAAATATAAACTCTGTCAAATAATGTTACTTTATAAATGCACTTTATCATTCAGATGGATTATAAGAATACTAAAATTAGTTTATTTCAATTCGGGTTGAGGGATCAGAGTGGCGTGAAATTATATGATGTCGTTTGTTGGTAAATTGAAAACAAGAGTTACCCAACATTGAAATAAAATTTGGTATTGCGTTACTCTATAGACAAGGAATGTCAAAATATTTCAATAAGATTTAATAAATCAATGAAATGGATATTCTTATCTATCTATCTATCTATCTATCTATCTATCTATCTATCTATCTATCTATCCATCCGTCTGCCTGTCTGTCTGCCTGTCTGCCTGTCTGTCTGTCTGTATGTATGTATGTATGTATGTATGTATGCCTGTATATCTATCTATCTATCTATCTATCTATTTATCTATCTATCTATCTATCCATCCGTCTGTCTGTCTGTCTGCCTGTCTGCCTGCTTGTCTGTCTGTCTGTCTGTATGTCTGTATGTATGTATGTAAGTATGTATGTAAGTATGTATGTATGTATGCCTGTATATCTATCTATCTATCTATCTATCTATCTATCTATCTATCTATATATTTATCTTTCTATTTATCTATCTCTCTATCTCTCTATCTATCTATCCATCCGTCTGTCTGTCTGTCTGCCTGCCTGCCTGTCTGCCTGTCTGTCTTTCTGTCTGTCTGTCTGTATGTATGTATGTAAGTATGTATGTAA
>NC_068987.1:102785067-102790862 GCF_001194135.2 Octopus bimaculoides
TCTGTCTGTCTGTCTGTATGTATGTATGTAAGTATGTATGTAAGTACGTATGTATGTATGCCTGTATATCTATCTATCTATCTATCTATCTATCTATCTATCTATCTATCTATCCATCTATCTATCTATCTATCTATATATCTGTCTGTCTGTCTGTCTGTCTGTCTGTCTGTCTGTCTGTCTGTCTGTCTATGTATTTATCTATTTATCAATTTCCTTGACAGATATATTATTATCAGTGAGAACACTTACATCTATTTGTATTTTGAACAAGTTTTTTCTTCTCTGTTTTTAATGAATATGTCTGGTCGATTAGCCTGGATGGTTCTGTCGGTGTTGACTGGAAAATCCCAGAGGAAAGTGACATTTGTACCTTCAACAACTGGCTCAGGATGATGTTCATACCAGTAAGATGGAGTGCTGATTTTTTAGTGCTCACACGTTTCTAATATAAATACTGCCCTACTCTATCGTGGCGATATTTGAATTCGTTTGGTGTCGACACGGGACATCCCGACACGTGATGGTCGATCGTTTCATCAAGTTTATCGTTGAATCTGCATTTAGGGTTGTGAATGTTTTATATCACAATTCTACCTGCATCATTCCTCTTAACCCATTACTTCTAGGTAGGTACAGACGCTGAATGTCTGCTTTTGGGTGGTGCATGTTCTTAGATGCTATTAGTTTTCGTGTCTTCCTGCCCAGGCGTTGGAGTTCTGTAAGGTTCCAGTTAACGATGTTAAAACTATATTGGACTACTGGTTTGTCAGGGTGTCAATGGCTTCGATGCTTTTTTTGGAGCTGAGTTCAGTTTTTAGTATGAGTCACCCTCCTGTAATACTCCTTTGGTATTTTTTCCTTCATAGTAGCATGTTGCATACTGTCTCCTTCGTTTATCCCCATGTATTTATAGCTTTCTTGTTGGTTAAGCTCCTTGAAATTAGTGTCGGTATCTAATTTAATGGAAGCGGTTTGTTTGAGCATGCCACTTACAAAAGTTGCTCTAGCACACTTATCAAGGCCAAAATCCATCTCGATGTCATTGCTAAACTCTTCAAAAGTTGTTAACAGCCGTACAAGCTCTTCATCATTTCTTCAAACAGCTTCAGATCATCCATATAAAACAGATGATTTACAAGAGTATTACACATTTTAAAACCATACCTGGTGTGACTCAGTTCATTTGAGAGTGGGGTCAGTGCCATGCAAAAGAGTAATGGTGAGAGGGAGTCACCTTGAAAGATGCCTCGTTTGATGTTGATGTTGTTAGGGTAGCTCATCCTACTACTATGGTTTAGAAGCAGATGTATATTCCACTTGGCCATGCGATCTTCTAAGAATTTGGAGACTACAGGAGAGATTTTGTATATCTCAAGGGCCTGGAGTATCCAATTATGTGGGACACTATCAAACAGTTTCCTGTTGTCTATCCATGCCATACTCGGGTACTTCTTGTTGCTTCGACAATTCTCTACAATCATTCTATTTATGATTAATGGACGTTTGCATCCATAAGGTTTCCTTTTACAACCTTCTTGAGCTTGTGGCAGGATCGAGGTCTGTTCCAGCAAAGTGTACATACTTTCACTTAGTATGGATGTTTGATTTAACATGTGCGGCGAGATCCAAACATTTTAAATCAAACGGTGTCATCGACATTACATCATACCTATGTCCATTAAACATTTTATTTAATTGTTCTATTATGCAACCAGCATAAGGCAATATTTATTTGGTGCATTCCACAGTGTACACTAAATAGGAATCATCAGAGATCAAAACTTCTATAACATTTCTATTATGATTTGTGATGGAATTGACTTGAATCATGTTGTTGCACAATGAAGACGGCTTATCTCCCCTGCGATTGGTTTTCGAGCTACAGCGTTCAGAAACCTCAATATTGGTGTTATGGGATTCAAGGTACTGTTTATAGTTCTCGTATATGTTTTTATCACGTTTAAAGCCTACAATAGGCGGATGAGAGAATAGTTGTTTGAAATCATGTTATTTCTTGAAATATACTGCTAATTTTAATAGAACTTTTGAAATGCTAGCGAAATTTCGGTGCAAGTTCATCACTAAAGAAATTCGATCACAAATTTTAATCTGGCTGCTAGAATTATGCATGGAATTTTAATGTTTTATTAATCTTAGCTATGTAATTTTTGATTTGTTTTAATCGTGATTCATAATAACTGCGTTTGACATAATGGCACACAAAAGCATATGCATTTTTATAATAAATGCTTTCTTATTTCAGTACAATTCAGATTTGTCCTCGAAAACTGAGATTTCGAATTTGACTTAATTGTATGTTGTTGATGATCGGAGCGGCGGTGAAGGTAAATTTAGGATGGCTTGGGTTTTTGAAATAATTCTGTCATTATTTAGCCTCACACCAACTTAAAAATTCGACGCTATTTTTCAAAAACCTCGACTAGAATTTCAAATTGAACTTAAAACAATAGTTTGTATTCAGCGATTTTTCCCAGACAAATATTTTATCAATTGAAGCGTAGCCATGGGGATTAGTTTTTGATTGTGCAGAGATTTGAATGTCTTCATTACCTGTCTCAAATTTTGTCAGAAAGACGTTAGTGGTATTAACTGCCATAGCGGTACCTATGGCGCGTCCTCTCGTCTCCTGATGAAAGTTTTGTCCAAACTTCAATAATTTACAGAGAAAAAATATATATGATACCTTTGTTTAACTGTTTTTTAAAGATACTGATGCATGTTTCAACCATTTCAAGATGACCAATAGTGGGGTATAGTGTAGAAGCATGCATCGTTACCAAAAATATTATTCTATAGTACTTCGGTGGTTAGAAAAGATTGTTAACTTTGGTCGCATAGTTATTTTAGTTGACGCTTTGAATGTGTGTGGTGAAATCTGAAAGTAATATACGCCTGAAAAATGATAAGGAATTGTAATAACACAGAAAATCTGACAGTAAGTTTATTGACTCACTAATTAGTCAATTTTTTCTTGAATAAAATCTCATTCTGAAAAGTACAAGTAAGACAGAGCTACAGTGATGAGATCTTATAATATCAAATCATATCCATAGCTACAACCTGAGTTACTAACTCTGAATCTCACTCCCTAATGCATAATACATGTCATACATATTTTGGTCTATTTAACCTTAGAGCTTTCTACTTTGCCTTTCACTCGGAAGTACCTTTGATGCTCCATTTCTTTTTCATTCCATTACGTGTTCAGTTTTCACTCATTTCACAGTTTTGGGAGGTACTCTTTACGTTAAGTATGCATTCTTTGCTTATATATACTGAAAGAGAACTGTTAAGCATTGCACGCATATTATTTAATGTTAACACAATACAAAAGAGAGAAACGAAATAAACCACTCCACCATACCCAAATTACATAGGACTGCTTTCATTTTTGCATTGAGAAAAACAAGAAATACATCTAAATAGAAATAGTAACTTAAGATAGGCATGATTATCAAAGAATAGTTGAAGATTGTGGTTTCACAAGTCCTGTAGCAATGGTTTCCTAAATTGGGTAAAGGCAAGGATTCGTGATATTACGTGATGTTCATGCGTTAAGCTTGTGCATTACTAATTTATGCGAAATATTTCTAACCATGAACTGTAACCAGTCTATTGATTCTGATTGCCAGTACAATAACTTTATTCAAATATTATTCACCCACCCTGCTGACGATAATCTTTTCATATCTTCTATGATTTAAAAAAATAAACTAGTAGAGGAAAATAATGAAAAAATAGCAGATAAATTTGAATAATAAGCTAAAGCAAAAGAACTAAGAACAAGAAAAAATAAACAGTAAAGTAAAAATAACTATTAGGAAACATATAAACTACCATATAAAACTGTATAACCTACTACACATAACAGAATGAAAAAATAATAGCTGCAAACACAACAGGTGTTCTCTGTATGAAATGAAGTATTCGGGCTAAAATAAGGCAGAGGAATTGAAATAGGGAAGATTTGTATTTTTCTTTTAAATATTTTTCTATTCTGTAAACAAAAGAACAAAAGTTAATGAAAAAACATAGAGGAATTCTTGTGGATTTCCATTCTAGAAAATGTCGATAAAAGCAGTATTTTTTTTGTAAGACTTTCATTCAATTCTTCCTTCTCTCTTATCTTATTTTTCTCATTATTATCTTTCATCTTTGTTACCTTTTTCAATGTTTTGATGTGTCTTTATTTCTAACCCTGTTTTAGTTTTCCATCACCGACAATTTTTCAAAATTTCTTTCTTTTTTTTCCTTTCATTTTTTTCTCCTTTATTCATTTGTTCTTTCCATACTTCTTCCTTCCTTCTTTCGTTCATTCTTTGATACTTTCCCCATAAGTTTCTTTCTTTCTTCGTTTAGTACTTCGTTCACTTCTTTTTATTTTACCCCTTCCGTCCTTCTTCTGCTTTTCCTTTCACCTGCCTTCCTTCTGCCACTTTATATTTCTGTCTTCAGTTTTTATTTCTAGAGTTCTATTGCTCAACGTTTATTTTAATTGCTAGTGGCGGAATTTTCTTAACAATATCAACTATTCCTATCGACAAATAATTTCAGACATGTAACATTCGCATAAGAACTTTTTCACTTATCTCACATCAGCCAACTTTGTGGATATTTCGTAAATGACTTACACCCACACCCTATAACCTTAACTCGAATCATCTAGGCGCTGAGTTTGCTGTTTCGCTATATTTCTTGTTGTTGTTAATAATTGTATTTTTTATGATTCTGCCTGTTATCAAAATTTTAAGAATTTCTGCTGTAGTCTTCAACGTGATTATTTTCAATTGTATTTCCGGCAATATGATATTTTAAATATTTTATTAAAATTATTATACTGCTTACTCTCCCGCGCTTGTATCATCATCACAATCACCACCTACATCCATGGTATATTCTTAGATGTTTTTTCTTGTTCTAGTTATCTTCATTACTGTTGATGTTTCACTCATTGTTTTGTACGAAGTAACAACTATCCTTAAAAAATCGACCACCTCATATTAACATCATCGTCGCCAACATTGTCAATGTCATCATCATCATCATAATCATCATCCTTTTCACAGTTATCATCATCATCATCATCATCATCATCGTCATCATCAAGAATATCTAAACATGCACAAATAATCTAATAAACACGCTCACCAACCTTCCCACGTTTAATGTGATACACAGTGTAAAATGGTGATATATTTACTTATATGTGTATGTGCGTGTGCGCGCGAGGCACAAAGAGTTTTCGTAATTAACACCACCATTCGTGTCGTGCATATGAAGTAATGCAGATTTTAATGATGTTTTGATATTGCTCATGTTTCATCATTTGATAGTAGTTTCTCCATCGTGACTTAGATCGCTGGACAACATACCTTTACACTTCAAATGAGTATCACGTATTATGATTCGGAGAACTTTTCCGCTTCTGTTTTTCTTACCGCACCGCACACATTCGAGCGCACGCACGCACGCACGCACACACACACACACACACACACACACACACACACACACATACATACACATACACATACACACACAAGCACACACATATATGTATACGTATATACATCGTTCAGTGGTTAGAGCGTCGAGTTTATGATCGTGAGATTGTGAGTTCGATTCCCGGACCGGGCTGCGTGTTGTGTTCTTGAGTAAGACACTTTATTTCACGTTGCGCAGTTAACTCAGCTGTAGAAATGAGTTGCGACATCACTGGTGCCAAGCTATATCGGCCATTGCGTTTCCCTTGGATAACATCAGTGGTGTAG
>NC_068987.1:102793695-102794793 GCF_001194135.2 Octopus bimaculoides
ATATATATATATATATATATATAAATATACACACACACACACACACACACAAACATACAGATATTTGTATATATATGTGTTTGTATGCATATAAGTATGTATGATATATGTACTTTGACGTATTTATAGACATCAGTAACAACTGTGTAATAAATTCAGCTTATTTGTCAAATGAGTTGGTTAATATAGATGCATAGATACACGCAGACACATATTTATATATATGTATGTTATGTATGTATGTATGTATGTATGTATGTATGTATTTAAGAGAATGTGGAAATGGCTAATAGTTAGACGCATACGAATACACATACATACACACATATGTGTGCATAGATATATAATTTGTCATATGAGATAATTAACAAAGATAAATATAAACACACAAGCATATACATACATTAGTATATTGTCGTGATCCGCAACATTTGATAATCATGCGAATTCTGATAATGTGTATCACTATATATAGCGAATTGTTTATTATAATTGATGCTTGTTATTTTGTCTTCCGTTAAGCATAAGATACTATTGCTCCGTATTTGGAAGGCAGTGAATCAATCAGAATGTTTCAACGTGTTTGCCTGTGTAATGTTCCTGTGTTTCATCAGTTAGTATATATTGGATTGATAAACGCCTTTCATATGACATTTGAGTATATTTTTTAGGATCTATGTCAGATATATTTATTGCATTGTAAAATATCTGTATTGCTCTACGACTTAGAGTATTAGTTTCTTAGAGTATCCACTGTCGATTATTTTTTGTTTTAATTCCATGGTTCGTTTATCTACAGTTTTGATTGTGGTAGAACACTTTTTAAATATAATTGCGAGTGGAGATTACACTACTGACGTTATATATTTTTGTAAGCATTCACTGTCTTTATGGAAGCGCAGGTATTTCATTGTGATTTTGGTTTGAACAGTTGTGATCTGCGTTTGCTTTCTCTCAGATCTTTTTTTTTTTTTTGTCTAAACACTGAGTCATTGTACTTTTAGGTGTTGGTGCGTTATTTAAAGTGTTCTAACGCTTCTCGATGTATTTTTTTTATTTTGTAGGCCTTCCTTGTATTTGCTTAATCAGTAATGGTTT
>NC_068987.1:102795450-102796209 GCF_001194135.2 Octopus bimaculoides
TGTATGTGTGTGTGTAAATTAAGGTGGCTAGATGCAAATCATATATATATGCGTGTGTGTTTATGCGTGTGTGTGGGTGCGTACAAAAACACAAGCACAACTGGTTTCTTGCTTTGGCTTTTTGACGATGATTTAAAGTCAGTCGCAATTTTCATTCTTTATCCATGTCAAAGAATGTTTCTTTCAAAGTTTAATTCACGAAATCAACAAAGTACAAGCAAAATTAAAATGTTACCCAGTAGGTCATAGTAAATACAATTTTTTTTTCAATATACAAAATATCTGTTATTACTTTTATTATGAAAATATTATAAATATTAATATAAAAATATGAAGGTCATTTGATATTATTAATATTGTCGAGGCATTTTAAAAACTATTATGAAAAGTATATTATAGTATTCACATTTCTTCATTAAATAGTGGTTGCTTCATCCAGGCCAAACTTAAAACTCAGCGATCGGTTTTTGTACACAATGATATTTAAGGAAGTTACTTTTTAAAAGTCATAAACAGCTAAATAAGCTACAATGGAAAACTAGATATAATTGTTATATAACAGTAAAAACCTGATTATTCAGCTGCGTAATATAAAACGAAAAGACCGTGACACTAATTTAATTGCAAGATGTCATCTATCAAGCGTATTGTCCAAAATTATGGCCGTTGAAACTTCCACAAATGAATAGGATTACTAAAATTTATGCTACACAGTTTCAAAACAAAGACAGTAGACAACATCGTAGAAAGCAAAGAGAA
>NC_068987.1:102796638-102799214 GCF_001194135.2 Octopus bimaculoides
CATAAAATGACGGTATTACAAAAAATTGAGGAATATTACCGAGTGCAATACCTACCTCTATCGTAACAAAACAGACATTACATATATTATAATATACATGCATTACATATATTATAATAATATATGTGATAAAATACATATATATTACATAATGGAATTATCTTTTCTTCTCTTGGCACAAGGCCCGACATTTTGGAGGAGGGGGGGTCAGTCGATTAGATCCACCCCAGTACACAACTGGTACTTAATTTATCGACCCCGAAAGGATGAAAGGCAAAGTCGACCTCGACGGAATTTGAACTGAGAACGTAAAGACAGACGCGACCTCCGCTAAGCATTTTCCCCGGCATGCTAAAGTTTCTACCAGCTCGCCGCCTTATATAATGAAACATTATAATAAACCAAATACTTCCAGTATCATTACCGCTAACACATATCAACAACAACAAAACCGCAACAACCAGTGAGCGATAGAGCCTTAAATAGGTAGATCGGCTTGCTAGGCAAAGCGTGTACAGGTCCTTCAAATTGCGCCGTAGCATCTTAGAACAAGTTGCATTGGATAAGATGGACACGTTTTCACTTCACTTATGAGAAAAATAGGATGGTCAGTGGTGAGTTGCGTATTGGTTGACTTGTAACAAATAAATACCAGTTGTGCACGGAGGTCCATGTAATCGACTAAGACCCTCCTCTCAGAAATTCTATGCCTAGTGCTTATAGTAGAATAGATTAATAATGTGGAGAGCTGGAAAGATCGCATGCAAACTACATAAAATGATTAGCGTATCATTTCGGAATCATTAAAATAAATACTGTTCAACCCCTCACGCCAGAATAGCTGGCCTTGAGCCAAAATTTAAAACCATTTTACATCGATTAGTATTTATCACTAACAAATCTGTATGGAAACGTATCATCTCTTGACATAGGCCAAGGCCAAACATTTGCGGAGGACAAACGCCTTGATTATATCCACTCCTAAATTCAAGAATTATTATATTTTAGAGACTGCAGAATGTTTGAAAGTGAAGTCACATGCATCACCTCTGATCTCAGAACTTAACGTGTTAAAATTGAATACAACGACATTTTCTCAGAAGCTGTATTCTTTCAGCTAATTCAGTACCCTTGGTCTCCAAATATTTTAGTTTCTGACAAACACAATACCAAATTTCTGTGGCAGAATACAATCGATTGTATCGATTCCAGCTACTCATCTGGTACTTTATTTATCGACCTAGAAGAGATGAAAAGTAAAGTTGAATTCGGTGGTGATCTGAACTCTGAATATAAAGCGATATATAATTGACAGGCATTTTGTCGGATGCACTAACGTTACAGCCAATTCAGCCGCTCTTCACCACAATCGTTAGTGTTATACTGTTGAATGCGAATAATCAATACCATCAACATCATCATCATCAGCAGCAGCATCATCACCACCATCATCAATATCACCATCATCATCATCAACATCATCAACATCATCATCATCATCAACATCGTCATCATCATCATCACCACCATCATCAATATCACCATCATCATCAACATCATCATCATCATCATCATCATCAACATCATCATCATCACCACCACCACCATCATCATCATCATCATCATCACCACCACCACCATCAACATCAACATCATCAACATCATCATCATCATCATCATCATCATCATCATCATTATCATCATCATCATCATCATCAACATCAACATCATCATCACCACCACCATCATCAACATCACCACCACCACCATCACCACCACCATCATCATCACCACCACCACCATCATCATTATCACCATCGCCAATAGCAGCAGCAGCAGCGGCAACTGCACCAGAAATGGCCACCACCATCATATCCCACAATCAATAAGAAGAAAGAAAATACAGATAAGCACACGTTAAAAACAGCTAACAAAAACAGAAACAAAAAAAAAACAGAACACCACAAGAAACCAACCATAATTAAAGACAGAAAATGAAAAAAAGAAAAACTGTGGAGAGGTGGACGTGTGTAGGTAGGTGAAAAGAAGAATGTGGTATCAATTTCTTTAAAGTGCAATACATTTCTAGATAATGGTAGTCTCATCATCATCTAAAAAAAAAAAAAAAAATTAATAACAACAACGATGGTATCAACCAAAACGACCACAACAGCAGAACTGCAAAATCAAAAAAAAAAAAACAGAAACAAAAATATAAATGCTGAAGAAAAGGAAAGAGCGCCTAATATCACACAAACTGGAGAAAAATAGAGGAATATAGAGAAAACAAGAAGAGTAACACTTAAGAAGCTGTCAAATATCCCATTACACTGATAAAAGTCAGGGCAAATTTTATTCTCCAGTTCTGATTCGATATAAGCGATGTTATTAAAATAGTTTATAGCAATTCGTATATGTATACAAGTATATATACATACTCGCGTATGTATAAGCTAAGCACGCACATGTATAAGTATATGTGTTTATAATACACACATCCACACACACATATAAATATATCCATGTGTAAGCGTATATGTATATATATATATATATATATATATATATATATATAT
>NC_068987.1:102799363-102800662 GCF_001194135.2 Octopus bimaculoides
AGATATATATATATATATTTATCTGTATATATATATATATGTATGTATGCATGTATGTATGTATGCATATGTATATGTATATGAATTTATCTACACAACACACACCTACTTGTGTATATATTTGTTGATATAAGCACACGTAATTAAAGTTAAATAGCAATGCATATGCATTACGGGAATTCCATTATATGTATACTATATAATCTTACTTCCACACGTTCTTGTATCCGTTTGTGTGTATGTATGCGCATGTCTAAAATCTGTATTCTCACAATATTCGTTTAATACACAGATCCAATAATTAGAGACGCCTTCGATCTAACATTTATTTATAAATATATGTTAATTCAAACCTAGTTTAGAGCCATTATATTACTAATAACCATTAATTATGTAGCTTTATTTGCCTTCTAAATGTATCGACTTCTTTCTCTTTCCATCTGCCAAACAACTCAAGCTTTGATTTTCTTACACAATCAAATATTCTCATACAATCGTGTGCTTGTGTGTTTGTGCTTGTGTGTTTGTGTCTAACGTGCGTGATTGATAGATAGACTGATAATTTGATCGATGAATAGATTGATATATAGATTTCAGTCAAATGATCGAAATAGTCAACATTACGAATTCAGTATAACCAAGTTGATTTTCATAATTGATGCATATTTTATACTTACGTGCTGAAAAATTGTTGGCTTTGGGTAAAAGAAAATACAGAACGATCAGTTATTTATATTTTATTCAACATAAACCCCCTCTCAGATTCACACACTTACTGCAACGGTCCTTCAGGTTTTCTAAGCTCCGCAAAAAAACTCGGAAGCTTGGGCCTCCAACCTGGCCTTTCGCGACACCCTTAAGCCAGGAACTTTCCAGCACATCACCAGATGCATTGACACGCGTATAACCTGGCCAGATGTAATGACAGTCATCTCCACGGTGAAATTTTTATTGTGTTTATCCACAAACTTTACAATTTTCTTTGAGTATTTAATTCTTAAATTTACTTATGTTTCCTCTTTGTAATATGGTTGTTGTTTTGCTCTCCGGCTTTGAACACGAGTCAACTACATAAGATTTTTGCAAGTGTTAAACAGCAAAAACAACAACAATTAGGAAGGTTTAAGGAGATCCACTTCAGCATCTTAAAACAAAGTAGATACAAATATGAAGTAAACGTATAGTGTTGTACTCCCAGATTATTGGATGCTGAGTTGGAACCTACTAGAAGCTTTTTCATTATGTTTCTGTGCCGGAGATTTTGTATGCGTTAATTCAGTGTTCGTAGTTCTGGTGGTG
>NC_068987.1:102801449-102806144 GCF_001194135.2 Octopus bimaculoides
CGAGTATCAAATGTAACGATTGCTTACATGTCTGAACATTTCCAGTTTGTAATTACGTTGGTGGGACAGTCTCCTATTTCAGTATCATCACAGTTAATATATCAATGCTAATAGTTTTGGATAAATTTTCATTGCAGTATTTACAGAAATATGCACACAAACCAAAGATTATGTGCAAGCAGTTATATAGATTTCATCATGTGTTCCTCTATTAATATTAGTCCGTGTACAGATGTGTGTAGATGTATGTATGTGTATATTTCTGCAACAGTGTCTGTGCGGGTGCGTCTCTGAGTAATACTTAGATACGAGGGAAAGTATATATTAATGTAACAATGTTTATTCATTTACACGATGTTGATTTCCATCCGTTATGTGTGCTTCTATATATATATGTACATGTAACTATATATCGATTTATCTATACATATATGTATAGGTATGTGTGTGTGTATATATATATATATATATATATATATGTGTGTATGTGTGTGTGTGTCTGTGTATATAGATATATATACACAGACAAACACACACACACACACACACACACACACACACACACACACACACATATATATATATATATATATATATATATATATATATAGAGAGAGAGAGAGAGAGAGAGAGAGAGAGAGATAGATAGATAGATAGATAGATAGATAGATAGATATACATATAAGGAATAGACTCTATTATGTAACTTAAATATATTTTGCTGTGCGCGCGCAAACCTATTTACAAACAAAGAAATATGCACGTACATCTACGCGCATAAGTACACACGCTCACACATATACACACAATAACACAGGTACACATTAATGGAGGAGCACGTAATGAAATATACGAAAATGCATGCACATGACGTATGTGTGTGTGTGTAAACACCTGAGTGCACACACTCAAACATCACAATTATGTACTATTCATTCCGTTGACGGTATATTTGTGTATCAGACTGCAGTATTCTTCCAGTCTTTATCATCTAATCTATCTTTAATATTTCCCATTGCCTATTGACATTCTTGATGCCTCGCTAGAATAAGCGGCATCATGTAAAACATGGTCATTCCTGATTTCTCCATCCTCCATCTGGTGTCCAGTTCAATTCTTTTTTCACGCATCCTAATGATTTGGCTGCTGCAGAACATGAACTGTTCATTTTATTCTGTGACAGCGTCGTGGATTCTTCGCCAGGATATTCTTCTTAAGAATTTTTGGAATTTGATAATGTCTTGGGGTTTTCTTTAGTCAGCTAATTTTTGCAGTCTACTTCCCAATTGTGCTTTCGTGTATGACTGTCAGAAGCACAATACTCTTCTTCAGACGGATCTTAATGTTTCTATCCATTGTGTGTATTGATTAAATTTGTATATTGTCTAAACTAAGACTATCATATTTAAGAGTTTGCATTTGATATCGCTTTCCGCATCTCCATTATGGCACAATATACCATCAAGTTTCTCGAGTCTGCTAATGTCGTGGACGGTCTGGACTTCCGATATGCAGTGGTATCCTAGTTTCTTCCTCTTCTCCAAAATTTCGGCTTCTCTGTATTCATTCAGTACCAAGAGTTTTGTGTCACTTCATTCAAATGATGAATCAGCTCTTGCAGTCTATCTCTGGAGTCTGCCAACAATACAAATTTATGAACCACACCAAATCATTTTACAGCTTCTGACTTCTCCTCTTGATACCGTATTCACCACTACCTATTAACTTTCTCTTAATGAAATTAACATTTCTAGAAAAAGAAGCAGAAATAGAATGCATCCCACTCGAGTACATATGGTCATGATAAATTAACATTAGCGTTTTTATTTTATTTTTTTTTTCCACCTTCGTACAGCAGAGGAATAGATGATAAATCGCTCTAAATACCAGACGCAGTGCTCTACGATCCTGTTGGTTTTATTCATCATTTTTCTCTGATTAAACCCTTTTGCAGGCATAGTCTTCACCTACTGGAGATCTATTTCCTTTAAACCAGGCATCAGGTTGTAATGGATATTTTTGTTTCCCATGATATTCAGATGACTGAGATTAATCGTAAGAATTATTTAACAGACGATTAGTTAATTATTTAATTAACTAACTGCATGATGAATGATGTTTTCAGATTTTAGGCACAAAGCCAGCAAATTCAACGACCCCAGTTCTCATCTGGTACTTATTTTATAGACACCGAAAGGAGGAAAGGCAAAGTCGAGCTCAGCGAAATTTAAACTCCGAACGTAAAGACAAACGAAATACCGCTACGCATTTTGTCCGGTGCACTAAAGATTCTACCAACTCACAGCTTTACTGCATGACTAATAATAATAACGAGATATGAAATAGAATATCTGCTGATGTGAATTTTATCTTGCACGTTATCAGGTGGAAATAGGAGGGCGAAAGAGCAATTTAATATGTAGTTCCTTTGATACGTGTAAGAATTACAATATGTCAGTAGGAAGGGACATTGTAAGGCGGGGAAATTGTAAAGTAGGCAGATGTGTTGTATAGTCGTGGCCAAATGTTTCGAGCATAAACGCAGGTGTGGATGTGTGTAATGAGAAGCTTCCCTCCAAACCACATTGTTCTGGGATCAGTCCCACAGCGTGGCGCCTTGTGAGACAGAAAGTGAAAGTAGCTCGTCGTATATATATATATATATATATATATATTATATAATATATAATATAATATAATATAATATATATATATATAAAGGAATACAAAAAATGGGACAAGAATGCAAAACGTCCAGACAGATGATGCAAAAAGGGTACAAGAAAAAACACAGACGGGTCAATAGAAGTTTTCTTTCTTCAGTCGAGTTCCAAATTATCTTTGTATTTTCGGCTGCTTATACTCAAGGCTACTCCAATCTGGCCAGCCCCAAGGAAAAACTAAACTAAGAGTATTAGATTCCTTGGACGAAAGCAGCGAATATATGCGAAAGCAAGGACGGAAAGAAACGGAGAAATGGTACACAAATAGAAATGCAAATAACAGGACATAACAGCAGGTGTCTTTCGACATCTGTTGTTCTGTCCTGTTATTTGCTGGCGTGTGTGAAAGTGAAGCCTTACGGCAGGGACATAAGGGATGACAGGCATGGTGAGCAATATAGATGTTGCACGGATGGTAGTCGAACCAAGAAAGAAAGGTCAGGCTTGGGCGAACACCAGTCACGTGGGGAGAGAGAAGAGAGGCAGAGGGAGAGAAGAATTAGGGAGAGACGAGAAAAAAGGAGAGATTAAAGTGAAAAAGGAGGGAAGGTGAGAATGGAGAGAAAGCCAGGGAATGTGTAAGAGGGGGAACGAAAGAAAGAAGAGTGGAAAGAACAAAGCAAGTGCGAAGGGGCTGATAGAAAGAAAGAATGAACGAATAAGAGAGTCGTACAAAATTTATATATATATATATGTTCGAAAAAAGTTCGTTTTCTGTTTTCGTTTTTATGCTATCGTTTCTCATTGTGTTTATTGTTTTTTTTTTAATGTCCTGTACCCATATATGCATGTATGTGTACATATATATGTAGGTATGTGCATATATGCATGGATATATGCATCTATTTATATATTAATTACATTATTAAATGATCGAACGACACGCATCATTTTCCAAGTAAGTTTTGTTTTAATAATTACAATGCGCATTTATTGTATATATTTGAATGGAATTGTACTTGGGCATAACAATTTTAATTTTAAACAAAACGTTCTAAATTTTTAACCACGACTGTATACTAGGAATAGGTGTGATTACAAGTTTCAAGGAGAGAATTAGACGGGTTACGTAATAGGTTATTACGAAATATAGTGAAATTGTTACATAAAATCGGAGTGTCTTAAGGGAGATAACTGTTCGGTATTCTTGGAAACAGAAAATAGCTTCGCTGTTAAAGAATAGCGATGAAAAGTAATTAGAAACGAAATGAATAATGAATAGAAAAATACTTCGATATACTGAACAGAAAATGAATTGCCATGGGGGAAGTAAGAAGCAAACAATACACACTAAATATACCCTACACACACACACACACGCACACACACACACACACACTCACACACTCACACACTCACACATACATACACCACAATCACATACTATACACACACATGTATATAAATTGAATATTATCAATGTACTATCGTGATGGAATCTGATATGTTGATAAATGTTTAGAAGATTGTATTATAGATCTCGTTAGTGAATAAATAGGTACTGGAGGCCCTGTTAATATTGTGAATCATTATGAACTAATAAAATTTACTTTATTTGTTAGTTAAAGTCAAAGCAACGATTGCCATATATCAGTGAAAAGAAACGGCATGGAAATACTTCACTATAATATAATGTGTATAGTATGACATCGGTTGGCAGACACGCATACACGCACACGCGCAAGTACGCACACGTAACGCATATTTTCAGTTATACTGTTCTGCGTCAGCTACATTAATTATGGTTTCTACTTGCAGTCCAATGTCGTTGTTTTTAGAATACATCTAATGCATGAACAGGGCCTGCAAGATTGCTAGGAGATACAATGAGTGTTTTATAAATCTATCAATTTAAAATGCCGTAAAAGCATGAAACTATTAGTAACTCTTTGCGTATTAAACACACACACACACACACACACACACACACACACATATATATATATATATATATATATATATATATATATAT
>NC_068987.1:102806365-102807715 GCF_001194135.2 Octopus bimaculoides
TATATATATATATAATGTAAGGATAAAATCTTTATCAGAATTTATCAAGTAGTCAGCGTTAAAAAAACTCATAAGGAAAAAAGAAACCATCATTTTTTTTCCATAAGTATATATAATTTAATTCATATAAGGGCATTTCTATACAATAATGCCTCACGCTTAGAGGGACTCCATAAGTCAAAGCTACCAAAATAAGCACATTTGTACCGATCACGAGGGAATGCAACTTTCAAAGCTAACCTCCTAAAAACTTTTAACTTAACGGCAAACCAATGGTTTCATAATTAATACAGCAAAACTATGCAGTAAGATGCATTTTTTAATCATCAGTGCACGTATGGTCAAGACACATTAAGAATAAACAAAAATCAACATACCCTGATGTACCCAACAAAGTACAATGACTCCTGTTCATCTTTATATATCCGTGAAAAAGGCGGGTTTTTCAAGTTACACTTCGGCAACATGTGCTTTTACAGAATAATATTCAGCACTGAATATATTCTAATTATTTATAATATAATGTAAGGATAAAATCTTTATAAGAATTTATCAATTAGTCAGCGTGAAAAAACCTCTTAAAGAAAAAAAAACAATTTTTTTCCATAAATATATATAATTTAATTTATTAGGTCACTGTAATTTGAAAGAGAAGCTGCGTAGATTAATAATTCTTTGTTTAATTATACCTACACTGAAATTCAAGTTCTCTGAGAGGACATACATAATACTATAACAGATAATTAAGATTTTATAGAATGAGTTGCTTTTTAAAAGGGTGATTTCTTGCAAATCTGAAAATTCAAGATAAATAGATGAAAGTGAGAGGATTATGCATATATAATAAAATTTAAACGGAAGTTATTTATATCTTGTGTTAATTACACTAAAATATATTACGTTGTATGTCATCTAACTATACGAAGGTAGTTTTACAAAAATCAATGTTTGTATGTGTTTTACTGGAGCATGATTGTGCGCGGTGTCTTACGGCTTAAATGCCCTCGTTTGAAAGAAATTTACTCGTAAATGTATGAGAAGGATAGTCAATGGCAGGTGGTTGGAAAGATGAATATAGAGAAAGAAAATATATAGTCAGACTGCGATGGAATTTAGTTACATGAGTTATAAAAAAAAGCTAAAATTATTGCCATTTGCCTCATATTTTTAGTTGTTTTTGAGTTGCTAGTCGACTATTACGTCTAATTTAATATTCATCATGTTTAAGTAGAATTCCAGAATGCAGTAATACCGCCTCTTTACCATTTTTGATAGATCTTTATAAAATATATTTATAAAATATTGAATATTTTTCACTTTTAATATTATTGTGAAGACTCGAGTTAGTAG
>NC_068987.1:102807970-102814312 GCF_001194135.2 Octopus bimaculoides
ATTACCAGACCGGGTGCTGTGAGTGTTTATTGAGCAAAAACACCTAAAGCTCCACGACGTTTCGGTAGGGGCTGGTGGAGAACCCTATACTCTTTTACCACAACTTTCTCTCACTCTTTATTCCTGTTTCTGTTGTACCTGTGTTGCAAACTGCCAGCCTTGTCACACTGTGTGGCATGCTGGATCTCCCAGAGAACTACTTTAAAGGTACACGTGTCTGTGGGGTGCTCAGCCACTTGCACGTTAATTTCACGAGGAGGCTATTCCGTTGATCGGATTAACTGGAACTATTGTCGTCGTAACCGACGGAGTGCCACATTATATATATATAGTATATGCCGGAAATTGGAGAAAGCCCGGCGTATTTATACATATGTGTGTTTGTGTGTGTGTGTGTCTGTGTCTTATTTGTGTGTTGGGCACCACCATCATCGTTGGTGTGTTTACTTTCTCGTAAATTAGCGGCTCGGCAAAAGAGAGCGATAGCATAAGTACCATGCTTAAAGGAAAGCATGGTACTGGGGTCAATTCATTTAACTAAAAATTCCTCAGGGTGGTGCCCCTGTATGGCTACAGTCAGATAACTGAAACATTAAAAAAGAACAGAAAAATCTAAATCGCGACAGGAACCTAGTCTACATTCAATTATAATATTATAGATTACATTCGAAGTAAATATTCCGCAAATATAACGATAATATTTCTAAATGCAATGTGTGGTAAGTCCTCAAGGAAATAAGATGATTCAATTTCAGATGTATCTACTATAATATTACAAAAGAGACTTAAGCGAAATGACAGGCATTTCTAGAAGAAGTTTGTTCAGACTTCCATATTTTCAGTTATTCCATTGCTTGAATAATAATAGTCACTATTAACATAAGGAATAGCTGGCCAGCATAAGATAATGTAAATTTCGATGGAATAATTTATAATAACATATAATATATTGCAGTTTGCTAGTAATACAATGAACAGATACATATTGTAGAATGAATTATCGATTTTAAAATATGACGATATTTAACCAAATAATTTAATATCTAGCTATGTTTGCTTTTAGTTACTAGTCAATTTAGTACCGGTAGTAATAAACAAGTAAATCCGATTTAACAATAAATAGAAATTGATGTAAGATTTGCATACTAATATACTCAATATAGAACATTAAATAGTCGACATTAAAACATTTACCCGAGCATGCCTAAGTCAACAAGAAAGAGTCAATGTTGTTAATATATCGGTTGTAATTGTACATAGAAGGCAATTTCAATCAAACTACACCTTAATGTCTTAAAAGGGGAGGGCCATTGATGAATTGGCTTAAAATAAGTTAGTAGAGTCAAACATTGAGAGGTCTGCTTAGACGGAGCCAAATTGCAACTGAAAGGAAATGCAACAATCTTTTTTCTGTCACCTCCATACGTACCACCTTCACATACTTCATTGCTCTTCTCTTTATCGTTCTTATCCTCAACAACACCATCACCATCATCATCCTCATCATCATCAAAAGCTTTTGCCTTGGAACAATATCCTTCCTCCTTCCATACTATTGCTACCACGTCCACCTCAAATTATTCACGTGCCCAACTACCACCACCTAAAATAACCATCACTTGGGCAACTACCATCTTCTATCATGTGATCTAACAGTTGTACCACTAGTGGTAGACGATAGTCATCTGACACCGATATTTCCGTGATTCTTGGTATCAAACGCCTGTATGAGAGGATTTCTCAATGTGAATACGGCAATAATACTCCGTTCTAATAGAACAGCAACGTGAATAATTATATAATGATTTCTATTCGGTATCAATACAGTCTCCGTCGCTAATATTGACGTTTTATATACTCTGATGGTTATTTTGAACCTCAGTGACTGAATATTCTATAGTTTTCTATACAGGATGACCCAAAAGTAGGTTTACAGTTATCACGTATACACTTAAAATGTTTTTTAAAAACATTTTGCTACATTTAAATTTCTTTCTTACAATTAACTAAAGTAGCATAGAAGAATGGTTTCATTGTTTCATTTTTTTGTAATTAAAATCTAAGCTGTTAGTATGTGAATGCGAAAGAGATAGTTGAATAACCGTAAACCTACTTTTGGCCACCCTGTATATCGCTGGCAGCGAGATATGCAGACATGCTGTCATTGGATTCTTGTTGATGATGATACGTAAACACGCTGAAATCACATGATCTATCAATCCCACCACCGGTGACAGACAATTCTCGTCTGCCACTAATAATGCTTTGCTTCTTAGCATCAAAGATCTATATGAAAAGATTTCTCAAGATGAAACACCACAGTTAGACGGCGTTCGAGCAATACGTCCACGTCTAATAGGATATAAAGAGTGGCATGCCATTAAATAACGTATATACATACACACACACACACACACACACACACACACACACACATATATATACTTGCATAATCACGTTCCTAGTGGCACGTGACATGCTCACTGTCACGCATTAGGGATTCTGTTCAATAAGGTACTGCCTAATACTGTTACTCTAACATTAGAACTGCGTACTGAAAATTCACCTCAATCATTAAAATTTAGTTATATGTTTCGGCTTTAGAAAGGCCTTCGATTACGAATTGATGTCACAAAGCACATGACCTATGGCGTTGTTGGAAAAATAAAGCAGCCTAACTGCTTAACATTTAAAAAGGTATGAGTCGGATAGTTGCAGCTAACAGAATGCTCTCCAAGGAAACACCGAGTCATCCTGAAGCTGTATGGGGCAAATATACTGTAGCTCTCTGAGATATGGCCTTAATCATATCGTCAGCCACCCTCACCAGCCACGCTGCTGACGATAACAAATGTTTCACATGTAGTCACGTAGCCTGATGGGAACGCAAAAATTAAAAATAAGTCTGAAAATATATCCGTGTTGCCTTGCTCAAGAAGAAAATAACGTGTACACTCCAGTATCAAACAGAGTCCAACCAAAAGGAGAGTTAATTGAAATCACAGTTTCACGTGGTGAGTAACATGCAAAACCTCCAGAGTGATGATACTTCATTTTGTGAGCATAGAATGCATATAACTGATTTCAAATTTTGGCACAAAGCCAGCAATTTCGGGAATGGGGATTAGTCATTTTTTATCGACTCCGAAACGATGAAAGGCAAAGTCGACCTGAGCAGCCGCAAAGCATTTTGCTCGGCGTTCTAACGATTCGGCTAGCACTCCGCATTATATGGAATGCATATAATCAAAATGACAACAGAATGCTGGTGTCTGCCAGGTTAAACAAACAAAAAAAAATATCATGTTGATCCTGTGAAAAAGTATTTGTTCTCAATTGCGTAGACTATTTGTTCTATATAGCTGAGGTCGAGACAATCCAACGGTGGTACACCAAGATAAATAATTACATCAGTACAACAGACGACCTATAGGGAGGGACTCGCCAATGCTTACGTAGATAATACCGACTACTATTCTTTCATCCCGCAACCTTCCGTACCAACGAATCATTGTCATGTAACCGAAAGACCTCATATGAAATGCTTACTAATTAAACCAGCAAATAACCTCAAAATCATCCAACAAATCTGTCGTGGTACTCTTGTGTCTTTCAACTACACAGAGACAAAATTACTGCACATCAAAAAATATGCTATCATAATCCCCAAATACTAAACATAAAGAGTATACCACTAAAATTGTTGCAGTCTCTACGATGTGCATTAACTTGGTAAACGCAAGTCCTCAATATATCATAGACAGCATTAAAAATCACGGCTTAGCTCTTCAGGACGTGAAAATAATTCATTTGCCCTCATTATTTCAAAAAAAAAAAAAAAAAAGGAAGCCGCAAATAACTTTACAAGACCAGTTCCAATTCACAATGTAAGCATCAATATGTAAACATGAGATGGTGGAGAGCTGGCAGAAAGGTTAGCACGCCGGGCGAAAGGATTAGTGGCACTTCGTCTGTCTTTACGTTCTGAGTTCAAATTCCGCCGAGGTCCACTTTGCCTTTCATCCTTTCGAGGTCGATAAATTAAACACCAGTTGTGTACTGGGGTCGATCTAATCGACTGGTACCTTCTCCAAAAATGTCGGGCCTTGTTCCTAGAGTAGAAAAGAATATGATTATGCATACATACATACATACATACATAAATACATACATACATACATACATATGCATATGCGTGTTTGTGTGTATACAGATAGATAGATAGACATACAGACAGACAGACAGACGGACAGACAGACAGACAGACAGGCAGGCAGGCAGGCAGACAGACAGACAGACAGACAGATAGATAGATAGATAGATAGAGAGACAGAGAGATAGATAGGTAGATAGATAGATATACAAACATGTTTATATAACATTCTCACACACTAACATACACACTCGCAAGCGCAGAAAAACGCATGTAGTGGTATATATGTACACCTGCATATTTAGTTGTGTATATGTTCCTGCATATGAGTATGGATATGTATCTGTGATTATGTATTTACGGTTGTGTCTTAGTGTGTGCATGGATCTGTGTGTGTGTGTGTGTGTGTGTGTGTGTGTGTGTGTGTGTGTGTGTGCGTGTGTATATGCTTTTGTTTGTTTGCAACGTATATGACGGAAGCCGATGTCTTGTGATAATAGAGAGAACATTTAGAAAAATGAAACTATCTTGTTATAAGTTTATGATATCAAAATACCGTATAAGATTGGAGAAATTTCTGAATCGTAATTTATTTACAGCGCAATATTTGTGTCGTTTCATCCGAAATCCCAACGATAAAATGGTTATTTTATCGAATTAGTCTGGCTATAAGATACATCATATGCAACAATAACGTTCTGAACATAAAAGTTAGCTTATAGGTCTTTGGGCAGTTATGGTTGTTAAATCTGAAAGGTTCTGTTAGAATTTAGTTTATGACTAAAATGCCGCCAAATGTTATGAGATGTATCAATGAAATGACATTGTTAGCTGCGTATCTTATGCAGTTGAAAAAATTGAAATTCATAATCAATGGGATCTGCCATCTTGTTCTATTCAGTATTACAGTCTTGAAGCCTGATATAGCGGCCAGTTTCCAGCAAATTAAGTGTTATGCTAATGTTCTATTTACTTAAAACGAAATAGGGTAGGATATAATGATCTGGAGATAATTGAGAGGAATGACCATGAAAGACAAAAGTTTCTAGCAAAATATTGTGAAATGAAGATAGAAATGTATAAAAATACAATATAGTTAGATGTAGCAAGATATTAAGTAAAGAAATGCTTTTTCAAAATATATCTTTAGTCTTTTGCCTGAGAGGTGTATTCCTGAAGAATTTTAAGTATATTGTTACTTTGTATCTAATAAACCGATCTACTAACGCTTCTATTCCATATTGAAGCAAACAACTGTGAAACTATTTCGAACACGTCCTACTCAACATTGCTTGTCACAGATGATTAGTTTTCAAAATGCAGTTGGGACGTGACAAGAACTGGGAGCAATGACGTTTTATGTTAAAACCGGACAAAAACGCTACAGAAACGTATGAAATTCTCCTGTCTGACTGCTTATGGATTAATTTACATGAGCCGAGCATCAGTTTTTCTGCTGCAAAGAAGTTTCAAGTATGAGACGGAAGAGGTAAGATCGATGAGTGAGAGGTGTGGGAGGAAGTGGAACATCAGAATATCCGAGGTCGTTGAGAAAATTTGCAATTTTCATTATAAAGTCTGTCGTGTGTCTATAAAGATAATAAGTAAACAAGGTGCTCAGTGATGAACAGAATGAAAAACGCGTTGGTGACAGCATGGAAATGATTGAGCTTGTTACCTCTAATCCAACAGTACTCGAGCATCTGGTAGCCTGTGAAGAAAGCTTTTATGATACAGATACCAGAAGACAGAGTGTTCAATGTAAGCATTCTGTCTCTTCTAGACAGAAGAAGGCCAGGCAAAGCAATTCTACCGAAAGCTCTCGTTAATCCCTATTTTGACAGCAGGATGGACAACAAAGTGTACCTTGTGGAAGTCTTGATGGGGTCAGTATGAGGTTTCGTCGCAAAAGTTCAGATGTCGGTAGCATTTGCATCAGGACAATACACCAATCAACAATTCCTTCCTACTTGACAGAAGTGAGCATACACATACAGACACGCTTATATATATACATAGGCGGGGCAGTGGGTGTGTGGTAAGTAGCTTGCTTACCAACCACATGGTTCTGGGTTCAAACCCACTGCGTGGCATCTTGGGCAGGTGTCTTCTACTATAGCCTCGGGCCGACCAAAGCCTTGTGAGTGGATTTGGTAGACGGAAACTGAAAGAAGCCTGTCGTATATATG
>NC_068987.1:102814387-102814951 GCF_001194135.2 Octopus bimaculoides
ATATATATATATATATATATATATACATACACACGAAGGTGCGTGTAGTGAGTAATTTTGTGCTAAACAACCTGCTCAGATTTGTTGCTAGCTCAGTTGCTCCGTAAGTTCAGTATTGTCAGTACATGTAGACAGTGTCACACTTTTTCCTAGAACACAATGTGTCGCCAAGTTTGGGAATTAAGCCCACGATCTTATCATTCTGATGTAACATCCTAGCCATTAGGCTATGCGCCCTCACTATTTATATATATAAACTTCATTTATTTATGTACTGAAAACACCACATAAGATGTGCAATGAAAATGTACTCCTCAGCTGCATAATGGAATTTGATTTCTTATGTGGTGTTCTCAGTACATAAATAAATGAAGTTTGTACGAAACGTACGTGCTGCTATAACCTATTGAATTTTTGTCGTTTTCTTCAAATTTTATTCACCAAATCTCTTGATTTTGTTTTTGATTTTACCCTACCAAATTCTGGTGCCTCAAACATTTTAAGTAACACATTTAATCTTTTGATTAAATCTCTCTCTCTCTCTCTCTATATATATATATATAT
>NC_068987.1:102815316-102816167 GCF_001194135.2 Octopus bimaculoides
GCAAATGTCTTCTACTATGGCTTCGGGACGACCAAAGCCTTGTGAGTGGATTTGGTAGACGGGAACTGCAAGAAGCCTGTCGTATATATATACTTGTGTGTGTGTGGGGGGGGGGGCATATGTATGCATGCACATTCTAATTTTTAGGAAGGAGGGAAGGGTACGGTGATAACTTGGCTGAAAGGGCTCGGAGATTGCTGCGAAGAAAGGTGGAAGATATCCTGAAACCGGAGACGTGGAAATAGTGCTTGGGAAAAGACTAGGCTTCATCAAATTCGATCTAGGTTGCTTTGGCAATGCTAAACCAGATGACAGTTTAAGTTTACAGCAATCCAATATGTACATGAGTACATCTGTGTATATGCGTGATCGCAGGCGCGTGTGTGTGGTCATGTGTCCGTGTGTAAATCCGTGTCCTTGAATTTGAATTTTCATTCGCGTTCGAATATCAAATTCATATTTACATCTTAGTTTACTTTGGTATTTTGATATCACGTTATGAAAATATCTCTGAAACTTCGGTGTAACCAATAAGCACAAACAATTGCATGAACTCAGAAAACGCTACAAATGTTTCAGCCGTTGTTGTTGTCTCTGTAGATTGCATAAATGACAAAGAAAGCTATCAAAGTAACAAGAGAGAGAGAGAGAGAGAGAGAGAGAAATAACAGAGGATGAGAGAGAAAACGAGAGGGAGAGGGAAAGATTAAGAGACAGACGGATACAGAAAGACAGATAGGGTGGGAAGGAGAGAGAGAGAGAAATGGTGAGAGTCAATTGTCAGTGTAAGTATTTATATATATGCGTGTGTGTATGTGTGTGTGTGTGTGTGTGTGTGTGTGTGTGTGTGT
>NC_068987.1:102816436-102819873 GCF_001194135.2 Octopus bimaculoides
TATATATATATATATATTTGTGTGATTCAGAAACAAGCGTTGAGGAGGTAATTTTGTCAACCTTAGACTGAGAGAAAATACAAAGAGAGACAGAGAACTTGAATAGCTCAGTATAAAATGATACAAGATAGGCTGAAGCTACTAAAGGAGAACAGAATGAAAGACAGAGCATGAAAAAGAGACTGGGAAGAGAGAAACTGATAGAGAGAGAGAGAGAGAGAGAGAGAGAGAGAGTTAGAGAGAAAGAGAGAGAGAGACGGGGCAAGAAAGAGAGACGAAAAAGTGGGGGGATAAATTGGGTGGAAACGGTAGAAGGAGAAGCTGAATAAGTAAATGTGAAAAAGAATGTGAGGGGTAGAGAAGAGGGAGGTAGAGACAGAGGAGTAATTTTGTTAATGGATCTTTTAAAAGATCACATTCTGTACAACTTATTTGATAAAAACAAAACAGTTAAAATACAAGACATAATATAATAATATCAACAAGCGCAACAACAATAACACCAAGAAAATCAACGAAGACAATATCAGCCACTAACAAATTCAACTAAAACAACAAAGCCAATAAATCAACAAAAATAACCACATCGAGTAAATCATCAACAACAACAACAGCGACAACTACAACAACAACAACAACAATAGCGTCCGCAACAAATAATGAAGACAAAGTGAAATAAATGGGAAAGTAGTTTTGCCAAAAGACAGATTCCTTATTAAATCACCATCAAATAGATTCTGTTGGAGCATCAACCTTTATCGTCAGCCTGACACCTTCATTGAACAGCCATTTTGATGTGATGTGTTAGAAGAAACGTTAATAGTGACTGTGTATTGGCTAATAATGTTGTTGCTTGCTGTAGAGGTGGTGGTGATGGGTGCGTTGGTGCTGGGAGCGCTGGCTGTGTATATGGCGGTGATGATCATCGTGATGCTACCGCTTGTATTGTCGTTCCTGCTTTTGCTCTTGTTTTTCTTGTTGTTGGTGGTGGTGGTGGTAGCGGTGGTGCTACTGGTTGTGTTGGTGGTAGTCGACTTCATCGTCCGTTGCGGTGATGCTGGCTAGTGCTGGCGGTGGTGATGTTCACTGGTGGCACTAGGGATGGTTAAGGGAATGCTGTCCGGTGATCGTTGTATTATTCTTGGTGTATACGGTTTTTTGTAATTGTTAATGGTATTTGTGGTCATTGAGATCTTTACTGTCCTACGAGTCGTGGCGGTGGTGTTGGCAATGGTGGTAACGCTGATGTGGTGATGGTGTTGTTGTTGGTGGTGGTGGTGTCTTTGATAATAAATGCGGTGACGATGGTGGTTAATGTACTGGATAGTAAAACTATTGGTGTGTGTTCTATTTAGCCCAAAGTCAACACTCATTGAGTAGAATGGTAATTCTGATGCTACCAGACTATAGCCGTCTTTTATCCAGGCATATATTATCCAATATTGATGTCTGTTTTTTTCTTTCTTTCTTTCTTTTTCTTTTTTTGCTATTATTACATTATTTATATTTATATTAATATTTAGGATTTATTTTAAAACGGGGGCGCCAGTATTTTCTTAACGAAACACTAACGAAACACTTTGAAACTTGGGACACTGGTAGAATGTGTCATATAAAACATCTTTTACTCTTAGTCTTCTTAACAAAAAAAAAAAGGAATTCGCAAGTTATTCCATGTAAAAGTTGTCGTATTTCTGTAATTTCAACCAATCACTGACGTCTATTCAGCTGAATAGAGTTTACTGCTGGGCGGTCATAAAAATGTTATTCCCCGTGACATATTTCATCCGGTTTAATCGTAATTTATATGCATATATTGTTTATATAATAAATTACGCTGTGCGTATCTATGTGTGTAACAATTTTAGAGTTCGGATTCTCGAGTTAGGGTTAGTTTTAGGGTTAGGGTTACGGTTACGGTTACGGTTAACAGTCTAGGTAGGGTTAGTGTTACGGTTAGGGGATTAATACGATATACACCGTTACAGCGCTAACTGTTTTCAACTGAATAGACGTTAGTGATTAGTAGAAATTATCGAAATAAGACAATTTTTTACATGAAATAAATTCGAATACAAAAATATTTTTCTGTTCTATAACACAAAATAGATAAGTATACGAAGTTTGAAAGTCTTTCCGTACCAAAAACACTACTTAAAACATAAATGAAAACTGGCGCCCCCGTTTTGAAATAGATCCAATATTTATATATTTACAAGATAAATGTGTGGTTTGATGGATGCTTGGCTGTTCTTTCTAGTAGGTCGGTGGACCACGTAGAGATCCCCTCATTAAGCGGAGATAGATTTTTGGGTATGGCGGTGGTGCTGTTGTTGGTGTTACTGGTGCTGCTGGGTATGGCGTTGGAAAGGTTGCTGGTTGTGGTGACACGCTTGCTGTCGATCGGCAATTATTTTGATGATTTAGGAGATAGAATGTGTCTTATTGAATTTTGTTGTAATAGTATAACAACAGTGACATTGGGTTTGGCTACCGTAATAGCATTCGTCGCAATGAAGGAAATAACGTAAAAAAGAATAGCGCTTTACCAGACGGAATTGAAGGTTTTAGTGTTTGATATTTGGCATTTCAGGTGATATTGATTGCGTTAATGATGATGCAGTCGCTTGCATAGTTGTTGGTGTTAATAGCATTGCTGTTGGCCATGTTGATATTGTTCACGGTGACAGGAATGCAACATGGCGTTGTCGTTCTGGTTATGCTGTTCACAATTGTGTTAGTGGTTTTAGTAGCGCTACTGCGATAGTTTCATTGTTTATGTTATTCTTCTTCTTCTGGTTACTGTTGTTGTTGTTTAATCATTTTGGGTCTCCTATTCAGAAGACCAACATTAATATGCGTCGAAGATGAAATTCATGTTGTTTCCTTTATTATTATTTTTTTCTTGAAGTAGAGTAGACCACACCACATTTATATACATGTGTTCCATATTAAGACGGCAAGGTGGCGTGTTGATAATAATGCCAATCGTGAACATAGATTACGTAGAGATATTGATGGCAACACATATGTATGTGATAGAGTTTCCATGTATGTATATATATGTGTGTGTGTGTGTGTGTGTGTGTATGTGTGTGCGTGTGTGTATATGTTATGTATATTTATATGTATATATATATATATGTGTGTGTGTGTATGTATGTATGTATGTATGTATGTATGTATGTATGAATATATTTATATATATATATATATAGTGTACTGTTCCGTGATGGTAAGATCTACAAAGAAGTACTCCATGCACACACTCAGAAACTCACACATAAATATACATGATTAATTAAAAGAACAAACAATTAAACCGAACGTGAGTACGTGCACAAGCTATATATTACATCCCTCCGTGAAAGGAGAGAGTTGTTAACGTTTCATGCATAGCTCTTCGTCGGAAAGAGTACAGTCTATATATTTATTTT
>NC_068987.1:102820426-102821210 GCF_001194135.2 Octopus bimaculoides
ACACACACACACACACACACACACACACACACACACACACACACACACACACACACACACACACATATGAGATGTACTTTGTCAAAAATGCGTGATCCGCAATGAAGCTGAAACAGTTACATCGTCACAGAACCAGCTTAACTATTTAAAAGCACCTAAAAGCTGCAGAATCATATGTTTATTAACTTCTGCACGATCAAAATTTTCGTTGCTCAATTGTGACTGGTTCTGACACTAACAGTAAAAAAAAAATCTAAAATCAAGTTAATGGCCATTTCTCAAATGTCTAAAATTTGTTCAAATTACGCATATAACGGTCTCTGGTATTGAATTTCCATTGAGGTGACCTCTTGACATTAGTCATCAATCGGTCATCGTTACTCATTTTCAGACACCATGCAATTGTCTGTTTATAATCTTTAGTCATGCCATTGTTGTCATTCTATAGATTTACGCCTTAATTTCTTCTTCCATTTATACACATAACACGTTCACTATGTAAAAGCATAAGCTATTTTGGTACACATCTGTTTTGTGATGAAAGTCACTCGAAAAAAACATTCCTGTTATGTAGATTAAAGTTTATTTTAAACGTGTCCTAAACAAAGAAAAGAAAGTTTGGCGTATTCAAATCTAAAAATGGTGTCAAAATATTTATATGCATCTGCATTTGCTAACTTATGTGCATAAACGTATTTCGTATGTGTTTATATATATATATATATATATATACATATACACACACACATATATATATAAATATATATATGTATATATATATATA
>NC_068987.1:102821396-102825420 GCF_001194135.2 Octopus bimaculoides
CCAGAGAAGAGAGAGAAACGTCCAGACGGAAGGAAGGAGTCTAAGATTATATATAAATGTGTGTTTGTGTGCGTCTATATGTGTGGGGGGTTGGTGTGTGTGTAGGTGTGCGTGTTTGTGTGTGTGCGTATGTGCGTGTGTGTGTGTGTGTGTGTGTGTTGTTTGTGTGTGTGTGTGTGTGTGTGTGTACTTTTATATGTCCACGTATATATACATGTGCATATATATATATATATATGTGCAAAAATATACTAAGTGCGGTATAGGAAATATGCTTTTCTGTGCATTTCCTTGTTAGTAAGGTAAAGATAAATGCCGACATATTGAATGCACCACTGCAAAATAAATTTAAATAATAAATAAATAAATAAATACATCTACCGATAAAACTGTAAGTTCTTGTGAGGAGAACTGCATTTTTCGCTCCAAGAAATTTTTGAATCTATGATGTTATCCAATCAAAAACTCTTTAGCCATATACCATTTTCAAAGTACCAGCTCCGTATATAATTTGCAAATACTAACCTAAATACTACATGTTGTACCACAGAAGCATATATTTTATGTGTCATATCTTGTACACTAGAATATGCTCTCCACTAAAAACTGCAGTGTACATTAAAATAATTATCACTATATGCATTGTTATTTACACAACAACGCTCATTACTTTATACAATGAAAGATAGTATACAAAATTTATTACTATAACCAATACAATAAACATATATAGGTCGCTACATATACGAAAATATGTACTAAAATGTATACAACCTCTATTTTATTCTCGACTGTAATTTACAATAAAACGTACAGTAAATTCCACCATTTTATGTTTATCATTCTATATACAGTAACGAATAACGACGTTCTAGATCGAGCAGCATATGTTTGAATTCACATCTTACCATCTTTGTAAATTCTATTGTCTGTGAAGAAAATACGGTATTTACAGGCAGAACAATATTCATCATATGACTCCTTCATTAAGTGTATCTGATCAAATATTTAGTAAAAACTCCATCCTGCACCAGCTATCTCAAGAGGTGAATGGAGATTAAAAGATGGTTTAAAAAGAACAGACCTGTAGGGACCTCGCTTCGCCCTGCCTGAGATTTGAAACCAAATCTGCCCGCTTGTTGTTTGTCAAAACAAACGAGAAGTCCTCTCTACATCAGATGTTTGATGGGAAAACACTTGACCGCCAAGGACCTGTGCTGGTCAAATAAAGGTTTGACCTACATTACTAACCATTGTCTATATAACAGGTAGAATTTCCTATCACTTTCTCTTTTGTGTCAGCCAGACCAAGGCGCAACACCGTCTTTTGCGTCAGCCATGATCAAGAGCAGAACTTTCCATCGTCCTTCGCTTGACATAAAAAGCAAAAAAAAAAAAAGACGCTGCCCCCTTTATCCTTTCTTCCTTTCTAGTTAGCACCGTGCATTCCTCTTTCACTCTCTGCTGACAGACAGCAACTTCTACACCATCGCCTATTAACCATCGAGGCAACTTTGTCACTATTACTAGAATTGCTATTGTCTCTTTAACAACCTGTTGAACAAACGAATAAATATATTTAAATAATATTTTTTCCTTCTTAGTGTTGATTCTTCGATGTTCACTGGTTACTCCGACGCGAGAACCTTTAAGCGTTACATCTACACTCTACATTCGGTAGTGGGCTACACCATATCGATATGATATAGTACATCACATTCAGCCCACTACAGGCTTATAACTATTACCCCTATTGTTAAATCTATCTCGATAGTTGCCCCTTTTCCATTGAACATAATACTGTGATTTATTGGTTATATAGCACTTCTCGGATTCTCACAACCATTCACACCATTCACAACCATTCACACCATTCTTCACTTATATTTACTTAGAATGTTCTGGAGTAACGATCTAATTAATCATTGAGTAATGATCAGTTTAAACGATTTTTATTTAATCACATCTAACGGTGTGCTCTGAAGTTACTTCCGATTCTTGTAACTTTCGTTCTACTTTCCTTATGGGCAACAGTCGAGTTCAAACTTTGAAAAGTGCAACAATGCGTTTCATTATCAAAAAGGACAATATCTTGCACCTAGAAACCATCGACCAATTTAACACCTCGAGTGGAACGAAGGCTGTTTTAAAAACAACCAGTGCATGCATTTTTTGATGTAAGTGTATGAAGAGGCGGTAGGAGACTGACCAATTGATAACACCAAGATATCTTACTCCATAAACGAAGTACAACATTTAGAGAATGAAGCAAGCACTAAGTAATAATGTTTATTTAGAGACAAGTGTCGCCTGCGAACGGGAATGGCTTGTAAGGTGTACCACGCTCTTACTACTTGTTGCAAGTGTGTATATAGCCGCGAGCACTCAAAAACAACCTCCATCACTTGATCCAGCAGCACATCCATATGGCAGCTGCAGTGAGAAAATTTTATATCATCATTCGGGTGGGACTAATTTTCAACTGAGTAGGATGGAGCAAAGTGAAATGAAGAGCCTTGCTCTAGGTCACGACGTGATGTCCGCTTCAATAATTGAAGTTACAATATTATGTTCCTAGGCTGAACACGCTAACCAGTAGGCCACGTACTTGCACTTTTACGTGATACTAACAGCAAATAAGATTTCCAAACAGTCACACATCTAACTATGAACTGGTCCATGACCTTATTTAACTTCGGTGACCGGTCAAGAGCCGGTGCATTCAAAGTGATATGGCCGAAAGCAACAACGTGTATGCTAGCAAAGAGATAGACCAAAACCCATCGAAAATTAAACTAACATACAACGCAATGCATACATCACGTTCTGACCCATTAAATAAACACAAACCATATATAATGGGTATTATATGAATCAAATGCATTGAAACTATAAAGGAGATGAACAAACAAATTAACAAAAGCCTCTTAAAAGAAAAGAGAAAATGCTTTGCATCAAACGGTAATCTAATAAAATAATTTTACTACAAAAACAAAAGATTAACAACTTCCTCATCAATAATAAAACACAAGCTTGTAAGACTGAGAACAAGCTATTAATGATCAACTTTATTTACGAATTTTACTGAAAACGGAATTATCGTAAACATCATTATTCTAACTGCTATGTTTTCCATTTCCAGTAGGACAATCTTCCGTCATGCACTTACAACAGACAGTAATTATAATGTTCTACAGTACTCAACGCAAAGGGAAACTAAATAGGAGAGTGTCAGAAATTAGAAAACACCGCATCTATCCTATACATAATTCCCTATAAAAAATAAAAGATTAAAGAGGGAAACAATACCGCATACCTCGTCAGAACTAACATACATACACCAGCATGGTCGCAGTCTAATGACTGAAGGTATAAAAATATCACAAAATGGCTGACATCATATAAGACAAGCGGTCACATTTTGACGACAATGTTCACGCAAAATGACATTAGTCCTGTTTACCCTAAACAGGGAGCAGCACATTTCAGTCTGCCTTTCATCCAGATTTATAAAAGGTATTTGGGAACTGCATTGTCCACCAAAACTACACGGAACTCACAAAAAGAGGAGAAAAAAAACTCGAAGAATATATCTATTTTTACTGCCTATACACACGCACCATCCTCAGATACAAACACGCACGCATACATATAAATATGCACATATGCACGCACATAATTCTATATATATGGATATAAATATATACATTCATTAGTATATATATATGTATGTGCGTGTGTGCGTATGTATACTTATATGGCATATGTGTGTAAATATATTTATGGGTATGTATGTCTATATATATATGTCTGTTTGTGTGTGCGTGTGTGTGTGTGTGAGTGTGTGTGTGTGTGCGTGTATATATATATATATATATATATATATATATATATATGCGTACGTACATACTTATATAGAGAAACATATACACGCACACACATATATATTTATGTTTATATATACATATATGTATATATATATATACATACATACTTACACACACACATACACATGTGTATATAT